>NC_137627.1:27130127-27170127 GCF_963383615.2 Lipophrys pholis | reverse complement strand
GATGAGCAGTGTTTAAGACAAATTATCCTGCTGCTTCTGAGTTTGGCCAAAGCAGGCGAAAGAAACTCTTCAGGTTTGGAGGTTAAAGGGTCACAGTCATCTCTCAGCAGCTTCTTTATTAACAGACACACACACACACACACACACACACACACACACACACACACACACACACACACACACACACACACACACACACACACACACACACACACACACACACACACACACACACACACACACACACACACACACACACACAATTCAGACATACTCACTTTACTTATTTAAAAACAGACTGTGGACTAGTGAATTCTGTTCTCATGAAGGGAATGTTCTTTTCACACACCTTATTATTGTAGAGAACTGCTGGTCACAGTTCTGCTTCTGAAACACTGCTGGTGGAATTTAAAGGAAAGACACAGGGACTGGTGTTCATATGGGGCAAGAGAAACAAGACTTATTGTGACGCACAGACATTTAATTCAATGTGTTTATTCATCTCACACACGTCTCTATCATATCACGTTGTCCTAATTTGGTGCTGCTTTAATCTGACGGGTTCAGCTGGAGCCAGACGAGCTGAACGCACACCAGACGTAGAGCCAAGAAATACAGATTTCCCCCAACTTTTTCCTTTTCTTTTATTGCAGGCGGCGCATGAAATAAGGTTTGGTTGAATCTTAAAGCAAGCGTAGAGACTCCTCCTCTCCACTGCTGTGATTGCAGGGCCGCTTTCATCATTGTTTATTCTTTCATTGGTTTTCATTTTGAAGCTGCCTGCTGTGGAGTGTCCCATAATGAGAGTCCTGGCCATGTGATCCCGCTCCAAATCCTGAGTGATGGCTTACTGCTCTGCCTCTCGCTCAACTCTCTCAGGATTTGGAGGGAAGTGGCTCCTGGTGAGCGGCCCGCCCGGCGAGCCGGCAGTGGAGGAAACAATGACCCCAGCCCGGCAGCGCCTGGGGAGTTTGGCTGGGAAGAGTTATGTAAGAAACCCCAGCAGCTTGTGTGTGCTGGAGGCTCTACAGAGGGCGGGCCGGGGGCCGCCAGCTTTTGGTGTGGCGCTTCGGTGGATCTGTGAATCTATTCCTAGTGGTAATTAGAGGGATGCAGATGAAGTGCAGTGGAAAAACGCTCTCTTTAACAGCTGCAATGTGTGTGCGCTTGTTTTCTTTCACCTCTCGTCTTTTTCACTGGGCCTTAACGATGCCTGACTTGATTACCGGGTATGATGTCTGTGTCAGAGGAAGGCGGTGTTTTGATGGCTCAGATATTGTCCAGCAGTTTTCTGGTGACTGTGACTGGCACTAGGTGGAGTGATTGATTCAGTAACCGCGCACAGCCTCAGTCCAGGTCAGCGAACTGCAGATCGAATCTCTCTGAGTCGTGATGAAACACACTGTAATGATCATCCTCAAAGGTAATACACAGGCTTTCACAATTTAAAACAACTCTTCAGACTAAACAGGAAGAATTACTTTCAGAATAGAAATGAAGTGCATTGAAACACATTTCATTAGTTCTTCACTGACACTGTAATCCAGCACTTACTGAGGTTACTGAGGTTGCTATCATCAGTCAATAAAATAGTTTGTGTGATAGAAATGACTTCATGTTTTAAAAGTATTTCAATGATTATTCTGTTATAATGCAATCCACAAAACTCAAAATCAAACTTGTATGACATGAGGCTTCAGAAAGGTGTTCTTTCAATGTGGATTGAATAATAACTGATGGAGCTGAAATGGTTAATGTGGACTGATTGCAGTCACATGGTGTGTGGAAGCTGTCGTTGGAGTTTTGTTTTCATCTTGTTATTTAGGCGGGCTGAATGAAAGACCAAAGCAAACAGTAAGAGTACACTTTCTTTTTGAGTGAAATTTCCAGATTTTTGGGGCGAATATGATTTAGATATTGGACACTCTGTCCTAAGCTGCTCATGTGGAACACGTCAGTATTTAGGCACATTTTTTCAGAGTTTTTACTCCTTATTTCCAACTTTTACAAAACACCTATAATACCTGGACTTTTACAAACTGTGTGCACAAAATAGCACCTGATTTTATATATACTGGTAACTTCTCTGATTCCATTTTTTAAATTTTATTTATGGAAACTCAACAGTCCGCAGGACTCCTACGAGTACACGTCAGTCAGAAAAGCGGCTCCATCCATGTCCGTGTGTTGAGTCAGGATTCTTTGGGAGGAAATACACACACACACACACACACACACACACACACACACACACACACACAGAGAGAACATGCAAACTCCTCACAGAAAGGCTCCGGACTTGAACCCATGACATTGAGCACACGATCCACTGCGCCAGTGTGCAGCGTTCCCTACAGGCTATGGGGCAGAGTCGACATTGTGTATGTAGATATTTGACGGTTTGGGTGTTTCTGTGCTGCTTCATGTGCACTGACCGTGAACTCCAATCTCCTTTTTAAACTCAGTTAAATTCCATATTACAACTTTTACGTTGTGGAGAATCTTTTTCATTTCCTCTTCTGGTCCCATAAAACATAGATGGCTCCCACTCAATCAGACGGGGCTGTTTATGCAAAGTTCCCAATATGGAAGCTTTGAATGAGCAGCGAGGCCAATGTCGGATAGATCAGGACTGAATCTCTCCACACATGGATCTATCCCATAAACCATGTCCCTGGTCTGCTCACGGCCCGGCCTAATGAATAGCCTGGCCCGCTGTGCCGCCACGGAGCCTGCTGACAGGACACACACACACACACACACACACACACACACACACACACACACACACACACACACACACAGACACACACACACACACAGAGGTTTCCCCACTCTGAATTTATAGCCACCTCAGCAGATTGAGCTGTCTTCACACTGGTGGGTAATTAGCCCTGGTCCCCCTCCTCCTCCTCCTCATACATGCTGATTTACTGTTTCTGTCAGAAATACTCTAAAACTGTCCAACTCATTTGATAGTCATCAAGTCCTCCATTTCTCTTTCTGTCATAACAATTTGAAACAATTTTTTTAATAACAATGACACCTCTGTTCTGGTTGCATGGAATCAAATGAGACTCATTCAGTGAAAGTGAGACGATAGAAGGATAAAATCATAGTGAAAGTGGAAAATGAAAACACATATTAACAGACTCTTAACAGACACACAACATCTGACACTGGCAGATTTTATAATTTAATGATTTAATCAAGAATCAAAGGAAATGTATGCTGTTTGGCCCAAAATACGAACAAAAAAACTGATTTAGGAATTGAACATGGTATTTCTCTGCCTGGTGAGCGAAGGCACCACCGTTCTACCTCGCTGGTGCCCGTTGTTATTTGAAGAGAAATAGCAGTACCTACAGTTTATGGTTTCCATAAAATGGTCCCGTTCAAACAGACACAATATAATACAATTTTCATGAAAACTTTAGAAAGTGAGAGTTCGATGTGTTTTTGGTGTGTGATGTGAGACAGAAGACGGTTCATCTGCCTGACATTAACAAATGTGCAAACCCTCAGGTGTTGTCACAGCTGGACTCATCCTGTCCTCTTGTCAGGGATCATTTGCAGGGAAATTTGAGTTAACACACACACCAGCTCCAGGGAAGTTTGTAGATAAACTTGATGCACTTTTTCAAGAAGTCTGAAGAAAGCAGCAAACACAATTTGCGTTTTCCACACATTGATCTGTAAAAAAGCTGAGTTTATAAAAGTCGATGGCCAGCTGTTTGTCAGTGCATCTTTCCAGAGGTATGGCAAGTCACGTTGTCCTGGAGCAGTGAAACATGACTGCAGATAACAATGTGCCATTTACTCACCAAAGTACAAGACCAAAACACACATTCTGCTCTTCTTCTGTGGTGCTTCATCTGGTTCTATCGCTGCTTCTTTGTGGAGCTTTGTGACTGCTGGTCGATGTATCGTGAGGGTTAAACACTGTCACTCTGTTAAAATAAATGCCTCCATGCTCTTCGAGAAGGTCATTATGAATGCAGAAGAACAGAATCACCATGGTCTTGCCCATTCCTCTCCAGCTGCAGAAAGACTGGAGCACCCACTCCGCTCACAGTGATAAACCCAGGATGCCTGAACTCAACAACAGACTGGAGCAGACTAGAAGGAGAAGTGATCAGCTGTGGTCAGAGTAGAGGATCTGAACCGGATAGTTACCGTGAGTCAGCTCTGTTTGGAAAGACTTAGCTGAGGAAACACTTTCCCGTCCCAGCAGTGTGGAGTTATTCAGGGCCCACGCAGCCTCATGGTGACCTCTTACCATGTGTGAGTTGGTGGGAGGGTCAGTGGTTCACCTTCTCTGATCAGAGAAAAAAGCTCTAGGTGGTGCAGGAGCTGGTGCTCCTGGTCGTTTCTAGTCTGGCTGTGTGGAGTTTTCATGTTCTCCCTGTGGGTTGTCTCTGGACAACCTCAGCCTGAAAAACCTGTTTGAGGTTGGTTGGTGGCTGTTCATGTCCAGTGTGTGTGACTGTGTCTCCTACGATGGACTGCTCACCTGTCCAGGTGAACCTGACTTCACTGTCATCACATCAGCACCCTGAGACTCATTTATTGACGTGAAAGCATCTGTGAACTTAAAACTGCATTGACATAACAACATTTTGTGTGAACTCTGGTTTGATCTAATCGGACATTCTAGAGGACAGACCACCAAGCTGGATTGTTTTTTACGGTGACTGTCAAAATAAAACTACCAAGTTGGATTGTTGTTACGGTGACTGTCAAAATAAAGGTACCAAGTCCAGGAGAATATGGACTGGGAGTCATGACACCAGGGAGGAAACATTGTTCTGATTGGCTCTACTGAGCATGTGCAGAGCAACAGCATTTCCTCCATCTACAAGGAGACTGGGAGTACGTCCGAATTGTCCCTCCTAACTCCTTAACTATCGACTTTTCCTTCACCCCGGAAGTGTTTTGCGTGGCGGCCATGATAAGGACTGTCCGAATTCTCAATAAGCAAAGGAAAGGAGGCTCATTGCTTCCTTTAGAGTCTCTTTTAGCTTAGGAACCACTGATGCTTCCTTTATGCATCCTTGAGGCGACAACATTTAAATGGACCCGCTCATCCGAGTGTTCAGGGAAACTCACGATGTCGGAAAAAAGATGCAGATCATGGTAAGTTACCAAAGCAATAGTCTGCCTAGAACAACTTTAAATCATCTAAAACCCAGATCCCAGCTATGAATGTTATGGATGTTGTGAAACGAACACAGTAAAGTAAACTTTTTGTGCAGCCTATTCTCATTTTGCACTGTTTTTTTTATTCACCTGGCAGCAGTTTCACTTTAGTTCCTCATAGCCTGGCAGCCTCTTTATCTTTGAGTTAATTCAAGATTCAAACCTTGAGATATTTGAGTTTATATCAGCGGTTGCACTTTTTGTAGTCCATTTTCAGAAACTTGTCATTCTTTCACCAGGGCAGACGTCACTAACTTGCGCCGCCATCAGATTATTATGACGTCACTAAGTGAAAGTGCGGTCCAACTGCTACACCAATGTGATTGCCTTTCACTAACTCCTTTAGGAAACCTCCTAACACCTTTCCTTAACCCTGTGACGTCATCCACGGGGTTAAGGAAAAGTGGATAGTTAAGGAGTTAGGAGGGACAATTCGGATGTACCCGTGTGTTTCCTGAAAGTGTTGTTCCCACTGGCGACACAACAATGGAGCCCAAGTGTTTTCAAATAGTTCCACCTTCGGAGCTGTTTTCCAAACGTTGTCTTTTCAGTTGCTCAGTGCACTGTTTTTTCTTTTTCTTTTTTCTCCCTTGTCCTGTTTGGCAGATTGGGCAAACAATATTATGATTGCTCTTGCAACAGGCAGAGACCTGGCGTGTCCTCCTGTTGCTGCCTTTATTAGAAGTTGGCATGGCTGCCGTCCAAGCTCAGTGCCCTGTTGTGTAAACGGGCAACCAAAATGCAACTAAAGTTTTGTGTTTTTACTTGAAATCGTTGTCATGTAAACAGGTTCTAAAAGCTTTCTCTAGATTATTGTGTTTTTTTGTTTTCTTTTGTTTTGTTTATTTCATCCTAGCACTCAATAATACATGAAGAAGAAAAGCCGCATACTTCTTTAGTTTCACCTCTGACCAGCCACTCCGGCTGTGTTTATAGACCTTATTAGTGATAGCAGGGAACAAAAAGATGGAGAGGCACCGTGGAAATGCAAGAAGCTTATCTCCTTCAGCTTGTTTGCTTGTTGGCTCAGGAGAAAGGATTAGGCCCCGATCACAGTCCTGAAATCTGTAACAGGAAGTGGTGATTAGTTTTGGAGGATTTTGGTTGACACATCTCGAGAATCACTTTGCGTTAAAGTTCTGACTGAGAAGCAGTGGAAACATGTTAGACTGAAAAACAAAGCCAAAGATTTTGGGTTTCATGACTTTATGTGTTCTGTTGATCTGCTGATAACATATCTTGTGTTAAAACAATTCCAGCAGGAAGTCTGCAAATATGTAAATGCCCCATAAAAGCAGACTTAAGTAGTGTGTTTACCACTCAAGGTGATGAAAGAACAGGCCCGGAGCTGTGCCCTGAGAGCGGTCACGCTTTGTGAACTTGACCGTTACGCTGCCTGCTCTCCGTGTGTCGGCAAGGCTTTAATGTCGGCCCACTGCCGCTCCGCCAACAGAGCCGCGGTTCCAGCTTAGTAATGTCAAACTAACTGCAGCTTCTCAGCCATGACGCACACACACACACACACACACACACACACACACACACACACACACACACACACACACACACACACACACACACACACACACACACACACACACACACACACACACACACACACACAGACACACACCTTTCTCATATCTATTAATATCTAAGTGCTCACAGGTGGTCTGCCTGTGGAGCCTCTGTTTCAGCCCACTGTACATCAAATGAAGCATACGTACCTTTCCCCCTCTTACCCCCGTTTGCTTCTCACATTTTCTTTGCAGGCCCTTGTCCTCTCTCCCTCTCTGACTCTTTCTGCCACCTTCTTTAATTTTAAACTGAATTCTCCTCAAATTTTGATTTTTTATTAATGATTGATGCAAACATATTAGTGGCTACTCGAAGTGGTGTGTGACAAACTTGCTTTAGAAATGCCCAACCATGTGTGGATCTATATTATTGGCTGTATAAGGTTTAGAAATGTGTTGATGCTTGACTGAGCATGTAAATAATGCAAAGCGTTGTGTTCTGTGTGTCTGCCACTGGGCCATTTCAATTGGAACATGCTGCCGAAGATGTTTGACTTGTTTATCCAGATGTATCATCAGTTAGTCCAGTTCATTGACCGTCTCTACCATGTATAAAGGCCTTATATATATAAACAGCAGCAGAGGTCCTCATTGTGCACGGATAGAATAGAATGCGTCATTTGTCATTGTATGAGTGACATAATGACCTTGCAGGTGCCGCTCCCTTCGTAAAAAAACATACAGGTGTGCAAAATACATTTAGAATACATTTATAGTATAAAAGCACTCATGATATAAATATAAAATAGATAGTTTAAAAATGTTTAAAGGAAAGTGATTAAACACAAAGATAAATGCATCAGGAGCAGGATTGCAGTGAGATTTAAAACACCAGTGTCCAGGTTGTTGGTTGGTTATTTGGTTATTGGTTATAATGGTTATTTAAGGCTCTTATGGCCCAAGAATTAAAACTGCTTAGAAGTCTGGATGTACTTCATTGATCAGCTGCACTGATCGGTGGTAGGGGTCTTTAAGGACCAGGTGATGATGGTGCGAGGAGCCCTCATGCCGTGTTTACACAACAATGATTTCAAGTGAAAACGCACTTTCTTTGCGTTGTGATGTTTGGTTACACGACACCATTGCTCGGAAACACAAGATTTGGAAATCTACTTCCAAGGTGGAACTTTTCCAAAACGCTCAGGCTTTGTCCCCTTGTAGACAGCGGTCCTGGTCACCATGGCCATAGTATCTAGTTCCTCTGCACATGCTCAGTAGAGCCAATCAGAACAAAGTTTCCTCTGTGGTGTCATGACTCCCAGTCCATCTTCTCCTGGACTTGGTACTTTTATTTTGTACAGCCACCGTAATAACGATCCAACTTCGTAGTTTTATTTTGACAGTCACCGTAATGACAATTCAACTTGGTAGTTTTATTTTGACAGTCTCCGTAATGACAATCCAACTTGGTAGTTTTATTTGTCCACTAGATTGTCCTGTTCTCCCATTGTTAATGTTTAGAGCCCATTGTTACAGTTCCAACTGGTGGCCTGGCATTCTAACTCCAGTGTTTTCAGAACTTCTACCATTTCCCTGTGAACAGACAGTGTTTCAAAATGTTGCTGTGTAAATGTGAACATTTTCTGAAAAAAACCCGCAAAAACAGTTTTCACTTGAAACATGTGAGCGAGGCCTAAATGTTAGTGTGAACACATTAATATTCCTTGAGCTGTTGAACAACTCTAACCCTAAATATTTAATCAATGGCTTCATCAGCTGTTAAATTCTCTTTCTTTCATATCCTGATGTATATCTAGAAGAGTTTTTGTGTGTGTGTGTGTGTGTGTGTGTGTGTGTGTGTGTGTGTGTGTGTGTGTGTGTGTGTGTGTGTGTGTGTGTGTGTGTGTGTGTGTGTGTGTGTGTGTGTGTGTGTGTGTGTGTGTGTGTGTGTGTGTGTGTGTGTGTGTGTGTGAGTGTGTTTGTGTAGGGGTGGGGGTTGTGTGTTGGATTCTTCCCTTGATCCAACTGTAACAAACTAACGTGTGTACACAACGTACTCGTACACTGTGACTCAGCCATATTTACAACACGTATATTCATACATATAAATATGTAAATGGGGTAAAGTTTCAATAAAAGAGCTGTAAGTGTCTTCAAAGCTGAGTAGGATACAGATGTGTGTTTAAATGACTGCACTGCAGGAAGTGTAGACACGTCACCCATCTTCACGAAGTTCATTGTTTTCGCTCCACATTCACTTTTATGTTCAAAAGCATTATGATCTCAACATCGTTTAACTAAATGTCTGAATAATTATATAGAATATTGGTTTGCATTTACACTCCTTCACACCCAAGTTTTAAATAGAATCTATTCCAACAGGGAAGTTGAAGGCAGTCTGACCTGATGAATTTCCAAATGAATGTGTAATTCTTCAGCGCGTACCTTCTCTGCTACACGAGGTGGTTGATTTTGGCTGGTGGTTGTAGCTGACCTCCATGTTTCCCCTAAAGCTGCTGCTACATTAGTGCAGCGCTGCGGTGATGAGAAGATTAGTCCGGCCCTCTCCTCCCTCAACCGGCTCTGCAGCCAGGCAATTTGTACTGGTTAAGGCGAGAGCATATTCCTATTCATTCACTTTATTTTTCTTATTTTACCACCATATTTTAGGAGTTAGAAAGCTGAATTCTTGGCACCACACAAAGGAAAATATCCTGAGTGAATGATTGGCTTCTGGATTTTGGAGTTTCCCTTGTAGCTGAGGAAAAAGAAAACATTACTTCCAACACTCTTGCCTTGTGTGTGTGCTTTGCAGAGTGTTTATTGACTGTGTATGTCCAGCACATGTGGAAATCCCTGCAGACACAGACAGTCCGGTCCCTTCCGCTAAAATAGCAGTCCTGAAGACAAAGCCTTGTCTCGTGATGGATAGTCTTTCATTTGTGTGTTGGGCTCATTTGCTCTGAAGTTTATGCATCCTGGTAACAGTAAAGCTATCTGAATCCCCCAAGTATTCCATCTTGTAAGCTTTATGCCTTCCACATGGTTATAATTTAAGATTTTTCCGATTTTCAAAGCTTTTTTGGAGCCTAGTGTTGTTAATTAAAAAGTGGACTAGTTTTGTTGTGGCCTTCCTTGTTGCCAAGTCGGGAAATCACCGCCTTTTTGCTCTTTTCATTTTTCTGTCTCTCTCTCACTGGATTTCTCTCTCGTCCCATCTGCCTTTGTCAAGAATAAAGCTCGCCCGACCACTTTGTAAATGAAACATCCTCGCTGTATTAATGGGACTGAGCAGATGTTTTTTGTTTGCGTGGTCAGGGATTGGACAGTAAAGCCTGCAGCAAAACAAAACAAGAAGATTTTTTGGGCTTGAAAAAAAATAAAGAGAGTCGAGACTTATATTTATGGAAATGATTATATCACTTCCCTCATCTACCATTCAGACGTATGTCTTGCACACATGGCAAATTAGAGGTCGTCCCTACCAGTTCAGTGCACGCCAAGTGCATGTGCCAGAAATCTTGGTACTAAAACATTGTAAATAACACTGTAACCCCGGGACAAGGTGTTATAAATAGGACGTGTCAAACCTCACTCCGGCCAGCCTCTGGTTTCCCCGAAACCCTCTCTTTTCACCCGCTGAGCGGCTCAGCTACTTTTTAATTTGGCCTTGCCGCGGGCTAACCGACTGACGCCTCTCGGTGAGGGCCTCTGTATTTCAACAAGGCCACAAAAGCCCCAATCCTCGGGCTCTCGCGCTCACAAAGCTCTCCAGCCCTTCTTAGCTCTTACTTTTTTGGAGCCCACACTCGGCGGCGCTGGCCAAAACACAGAGGCCAAGACTCATCTGTCAGAAAGCCCAGGGGCCAGACTCTCCAGCCACCGGGTGGGCAGGGCTCACCAAAACACAGAGAGAAGGAAGGACCAAAGAAAGAGTGAAGGGTGCGGGAGGTAGGGTTTGAGAGCGAGAGGAAGCTCCCAGATAAACAGACCGCAGCGCCTCAACTCCTAATCACCCTGCGCTTCCGTTTCCAGACTCTATAATTAGAAGGGCCCCGTCCCTTTTTTCTCTCTATTCCCAGTTGACGCAAATGCTTCTTGTGGCTTGGCACCTCGTTTGGGGCGTGGGTTTTTCAAGAGTTTACAGGCCCCGGGCATGAGCTCTCTGGCTTTCTGGTCGCTCTGATACAGCATGAATAGCTAACCACTGTCTTAATGCACACTTCACTTGACTTCTCCTCTCTTTCTTCTCCTCCACCTACCATAGTCTGCTTGACCTCCACTCCCTTCCTTCATCACTCCTCATCATCTTTGAACAAAACTCTTCTTTGCTCATGCAGGAGTTAAAAAAAAAGAAAGCTTTCAACCCTGAATATAAGTACAACATTTTTTTGCATACTTGACTGCTTTTTCTCCAGCGAGGGAGTGTTTTCCATCTCCCTCGCACGTGTTGCTGAATTCTTTTAATCTCATGCCATTCCAGCCTCCTCTTTTCACTTTTGACATGCCACCCATTAAAGCCCGGCCACTAATTAAAACCTACTGCAGCCTCCACATAAAAGATTCCAAGGGGGGAAACTCTGAGCAAAAATGCTAATTGCTTTAATATCATCGATGGCTGTGAGTTGTGAGGAGGACGGAGGTTTGGACGTTTTGTTTGGTCTCCGTGGCCTGACGGGAGGGGGAAGAAACCGTGTGGCCTTCCTTCCTACTGGCTGAGCCAGTTTAGATCTGGGTTTGTTCTGGTGTGGTTTGTTGAGCATGTTGTTTATGGTGACGGCCTATACTTTCTGGAGTTTGACGAGCTTCAAATAAAACAGGCCAAATGAATGGGCCTGTCAGTGTTGGTGACACTCGTGCACAGCTGTGGTTCGGTGTTTCGGTGAATCCACCGATGTATGACACGTAGATTGTGACTGTGACAGACGCTCATCATCCCATCCGTCCTGAGAAGACACACGACTGGAGGCTTGATTTCACCCAGACAGCGCTGACACCAGTGGAGGCCGCATTTTATGAGGGCAACAAGCGATAGCTGGTTTTGTTTTAATGAACTGGTTTGTTTGTTTTAACAGCAGAGTAATTCTGTCATGTTGGTGAGCGTGGCTCATCGTCCTGGCTGCCTGAAGGAAATCAGATTAAATACTCAAACTGACTTCACGTCCAGTCAGTTTATCAACATTCACACATAAACTTAAAGAGTATTGTTTTACCATCAGTGGGTTTTTTAATCTTTATTGAGGATGAAATTGAGCTAAATATAGACTCTTAATTTGAAATAATTTAGATATATCGTATCATATATTTAAGTGATGTTTTGTCAGGAGGATCTTCTTGAATTGTTCCGTTACTCTGAGTTGCTTTAGGAGGATAGATGGGAGCTGATGTTTCATCACAGCAGACTCAGATTCACCACAACATGAAACCACTGACATATAAAGTGCATGATGCTCATTATGTCATTATAACGACACGCAGCAAGAAGGAGCACATATTAAACTGCTAGCAAACAGTTTTGATGGTATGGACTGGCTCGTGAAATGAGCCAGTGTGCGGATGGGAGCGACTCTGGCTGCAGCCGGCGTTATAAACCCTGGTAGTTTCCTCTACAGTGTTCTAGGACAGGACAACTAGTGATGGATGAGAGTGACAAGATCACGACTCCGACGGTACTGACCATCTGAGAGCTGCCATCATGGAGGAGCCAGGATCAAAACAGGCCAACGGTGGTCCAGTCTCGTGAAGTCTGGCCATGGTGTTACCAGGATACATTATGGGAAGAAGGCAGGCCTGTTCCCTGTTGCTTTCTGTCCTCTTCTTTTCTCTCCTTCTATCCCCCAACCCCGACTGGAACAGCAGGTTTCTCCTCCTCTGAGTCCGGTTCAGCAGGTTTCTTGTTAAGAGGGAGATGTTCCTTTCCACTGCCTCATGTACCTGCTCATGTAAAACTTGTTGGTTTTTCTCTGTGTTGTGAAATGACACTGTTGTATTTGGCACAGTTGAAATAAATTGAATTAAAATCAAAGTGTACCACTGGAGATGTTGAAATCTTACCTTTGGTATGGATGATACTTTGACATGTACCACCTTCTTGAACTACGCCACGCTCCGGCACGGACTGCAGTGGGACGGCCGCTATAGTGTTGGACCAGGGCTCAACATTTAGTTTGAGGGTAAATTTATTACCCCTGAAAAAGTGTTGTGTTGTTCAGTGACCGGGAGCAGAGTCTGTATTGTTGGGGGTATCAGATTGGATGACAGCACGTCATTTTGTATTTCAGAATGTGTGATCTGTTCATTTAAAAGTACCAATATTTATTTAATAAGCACATCAGCTTTAAGCTGACTGATCACGAATGGAGGACATTTCTGCTGGTTTGGATCCGTTTTGCTGCGAGGACTCTTATTTGCCAATCTTGTCTCACGTAAACGTTTATTGAAGCCCCATCTGAAACATCTTCAGTGTTTACAGCCCATCACGCCAGGATGCCTGTCGACTCTGCTCTTGTTCCTATCGCCCCCTCTGGAGTGGAGGAATAGTGCAGCGTTTTCAGCCTGTTTGTCTGAATGTCCGACTATTGTTGGAAATGAAGATAACAAAAGAAAGTGGAAGAAATAGAAAAACTTTCGGTCGAACATCTGGACTTTCCTGTCCGGTTCCAGATGAGCACCTCTGCTGGAACGGTTGGGACAGTTGATCTGTCCTCGTCTGTTGTGGCTGGCCTCCTGTTACATGGACACCATCAACACCCCGTACCCATAAAACTGCAATTACCACAATGTGAAGGCGGACTGTATATACTGAGCATCATGTGAAAACAACCATAAAACACTTTAAATTTACAGCACAATAAAACAAAGACCACATCCAGCGACAGCTGTAAAAATGATGAGCCGGGTTGTGTTGCAGTGTGGGAGCGCCTCCTCATTCTAACTCCTGTCTGTTGGCTCAGGAATGCTGCTGGTGACGGCCGACACGCTGGGCCACGACTTCCACGTCTTCCAGATCCTCACACACCCGTGGGCGTCGTCCCAGAGCGCCGTCCATCATCTGTACACGCTGCATCGCGGGGAGACTGAGGCCAAGGTCCAACTCACTCTCTCTCTCTCTCTCTCTCACTCACTCTCTCTCAAACACACACTCAACATATGCTGTACGTTTTAAGCTGATATTAATGAGTGATTGCTATTATCATTATAAGTTTTAACATCTTAATCTTAACACTTGCATCTACAGCCCCTCCTACTCTGGACTCAGTGATCACCATTGTTTTGTACAGTTTTCTGAACTGAGTCATGATTGGACGCTGCCTGAGCTCTCCCTCCAATCTGCTCCACAATTTCACTGCACATATAGAAAGACCAAATGACTTCAGTGTTGTGTGAAATATTCTGTGTTTTAACTCTAAATCCCTTCTCCAGTTATAACTCCATCTCTATTTCAAAAAATATAGATCTGAATATTTGTAGGAAGTTGGTCGTTTATTGCTCTATACATTATTTTTTTTCTTCTAAAATGTACCAGGTCAGTCAATTTTAGTATTTTTGATTTTAAGAAGAATAGATTTGTGTGATTTCTATACCCAGTTTGATGAATTATCCATATTGCTCTTTTTAGTAGAATTGATAGTGGCTGTAGTGAACCTTTATACGTGTTGCTCCAAACCTCTGCTCAGTCCTTTGGATATGGTAACACCAGTAAACAGTGTTAAATGTGAAGTGATTTGTGGTCCAGGGTGTGTTTTACTTTATTGAGCACTGAAATACTTCTAAATATGTAGTTTTGAACGTGTTTTAAGTGAGATTTTCAATGTAATTTATTATCAATTGTAACACCAAGAAACTTACTTTCGTGAATTCTCTCGATCTCCACACCATCTACCTTTATCTGTGCATATGTATTTCTTTTATTGTAGCCTAATACCATGAATTTAGTGTTATTTAAGTTTAATGTGGATTCATTTATGTTGAACCACTTTTCCTCGTTTGCAATTTCACTACTGATAGTTCTCAGTAGCAAAAAAAAGAAGATTGATTTCTAACATGAACAGGATTATGACACACTGTAAAAACATATAAATCCAGCTCAAAAGGAGGTCCTACTGTTACTATTCTCCTCCTGCTCCTCTTTCTTTTTTCTTAAACAGCTTTAAAGTGTAGTGTTTCTCTATAAATGTCATTATGTGTCAGGTTATGAGTTCAGTTTTGTTTATAGAACATCAATAACAACATGGTCTAATAGAAGAAAACTTCCTAAAAAGTCCCAATGAGTGAAGTGAAAGAGAAGTGACAGTGGCGAAGTGATGCCGACTGTAAACAGATGTATTCTGCAGTAGTTGAATGTCACACTGTCATTTAATGTACTCAGCCTCAAATATGGAGGTGAACATGACCAACCATATTTTAGTGCCACTGCATGTGATTATGGGATGTCCTCATGTTGTTTTGTTTTCTCCAAGCAGCCTCTCAGTCATCTGCACACAGCATGTAAGAACAGACATGACATGATCACTTAATTCATCCCACAAACTAAAATAGACCATCCTTGTTCTTTTCATGCTGAACTCACTTGACTATGTTTGACTATAGCATTTCTCTAAAGTTAACAGTGTGAGTGAGGTGGAGTCACAGCATGCTTGTTGTGTTTATCACATTATATCATTGATATAATTAGTGAAAAAGTCATCGGACACACTGAGGTGCTGTGGTGATTCTTTTCCTCTTCCCAGTCCATGCTGCTTTAGCTTCACAGTCCCAGAGGAAAGCAGGAAAGTGGTCGCGCCAGATTTAACTGCCTGCACTGTGCACATGGACTGATATCAGAGTGTCTGGACATTATAATCTAAAACCTTTAGAACTGAAAGAGATGTTAAAACTCACCAGGAGCTGCAGGACATGCTATCGGCTGTTTTTGATGGTTTCAGTTTTATCTTTTGAAGCCACTGCAGCAGATTTGAGCAGCTGTTTCCAGCTGTGTGAAGTTATTATAGCTTCATAACATCCATGTTAACTACTATCACACATGGATGAACCAAACACAAGCTCCTATTGATAAGTTAAAGGTCATTTATGCTTTAAGAGTATCCATTAAGGTGAAAATTCAGTGGGTTCTGCACGGTGACACGAGAGAGCTTTATATTTGTTGGAAACAAAGCAGCTGACTTTACCAACTTGTTTTGAGTTAAATAAAACAAATGGGAGCCGAGACGGGAGCAGTGATTGATTGAATCTCTTTTGGGGAGAATTTCCTCGTATGTTCTCCTCCTGCAGTGGAAGTCAGAAGTGCTTACTCAACATCACCACTTCAGGCCTTGTTCGGTTCAGGAATATCGACTGGGAAAACAAGCATCTCACACACACACACACACACACACACACACACACACACACACACACACACACACACACACACACACACACACACACACACACACACACACACATGCACACACACACACTCTGCCTCCGGTTAATGTTTGAGCAAACGGCAGGTCCGCTGACCGCCTGCACACTCAGCCAGCTTTGATCCAGCCCGTTGTAAACACAGAGTGCCGGCCCCAGCTTAGTGCTGGGGTCAGAGGTTATCTGCACACACTCACGCACACACGCACTCTGAAACACACCGGAGAGTGATAACGTCTGCAGTGAGGTGGGTGGAGAGACGCCTTATCTGTCTCCAGCGGCCAAACATGCGGCTGGCTGTCAGTGACCCGAGGCCAGGTAAACAGAACAGTGGTTGATAACAGCTGTAGGACCTGCAGGCGCAGCCGGGTGCGTACCCACCGCCAGCCACGGGGCAACCTAAAGGTTACAGGGGCAACGCTGCTGTACTGCTACACTTTACAGCCATGAAGCAGGGCATGTTGGATCCTGTTACATCCTGCAGAGCTTTATCTAGCTGCATGCACCCAACTAGTCACTTCTGCTGCACCACAGCTCTTCTCTATATTTGAGTTGAATTAAGGAAACTGTAGGGTCTCGTAAAATATTGATACACAGGTTTAGAACAGAAAAAATGATTGTCTCTCAGAAACCAGCAAACAGTACATTTAGTTTCAGTTTTGTTGTATGTCACTGATGAAGTGGAGAGAAGCTACAGGTTTTAATAGTAGTTTTTTATATTCACTCCACCTGACTCAGGTTATATGAAAACAGCTTCAAGTGAAAACGCAAAGCTTCTGTTGCGTTTTGGGGATTTGTTTCCACGACAACGGTGCTCAGAGACACTGAAAACACAACTGAATAAAAACAGTTCCCGAGTAGCTAGCGGAAACTCTGCTCCTGGTCACCACGGCGTAGTAACTAGTTGTAGTAACTAGTTCCTCTGCACATGCTCAGTAGAGCCAATCAGAACAGAGTTTCCTCCATAGTGTCATCACCCCGGCCATATTCTCCTGGGACTTGGTAGTTTTATTTTGACAGTCACCGTAATAACAATCCAACTTGGTAGTTTTATTTTGACAGTCACCATAATAACAATCCAACTTGGTAGTTTTATTTTGACAGTCACCATAATAACAATCCATCTCGGTGGTTTGTCCACTAGAATGTCAGCGTTTGTTACTTTTTAGAGCCCATTGTTCTCTGCTGCATGTGTGTGTGTTTTCACCACTAAAAGTTAGAACAGCCCCAACTAGTGGCCAACATGAAAGCTACATCAGTTGCAGTGCCATTGCCATGGAAACAGAAACCACTTTCAAAACACTGCCGTTTAAATGTGAAGCTTTTCTGAAACAAAAAGCAAAAACAATGCACTTCAACGTGAAATGTTGTGACATGGCGCCTTCAGCTTGTCCAATCAGTAATCACCTCCATAACAATGACCAGTGGTCTTCAGCTTGTCCTCCATCAATCCACCACAGCCCCTGATGGTTGAGGCTCCTCCTTTCCCTCTGTCCTTCTCTGTCACATTCCCATGATTCCTGAGGAAAGGTGCTCTCAGGTGAGCGGAGCTGCTTGATGTCTGCTGGTTCCAGTCTGACAGTACGCAGTGCCTCCTCTTGTCTCCTGCCTTGTCTCAGATGTCATCAGGTCCTTTGGAATCTGTTCCCAGCACATCAGCACTCTGCATGGGACTTACACAGTCACATTCCAGCTCTTTCAGGTAGCCTGACAGCTTCTTCATGCCATCGGGGTTGTCACACTGCGAATGTGGAATTCCAGTCACCCTTCAGGTAACCATGAAGTGGATTTGAGCTCTGACAGGTCCATTACCACCAATTATGGTGCACAGAGTCCTCCTTATTGTCTGAGTCGCCTTTAATCAGCACGCTCAGAGGTCACTCAGCTTCGGAGTGGAATGTGGACGATGTCACTGCTCCTCCGCCGGCCCTGGCAGCGGATTAGAACGACCTGCAGGCACAGGAGGCTGCAGGAAAACCTTCTCTCCTCACCGCCTTTCACTTTGCCTGTAGTGGTGGTGGTAGAGCTCAGTGAGCAAGAGGTTCACAGGTATGAATCCCACAGTGGACAGCTTAGCACTCTTCTTCTTCTTCTTCTTCTTCGTCCTCCTCCTCCTCCTCCTCCTCCTCCTCCTCCTCCTCCTCCTCCTCCTCCTCCTCCTCCTCCTCCTCCTCCTCCTCCTCCTCCTCCTCCTCCTCCTCCTCCTCCTCCTCCTCCTCCTCCTCCTCCTTCTTCTTCTTCTTCTTCTTCTTCTTCTTCTTCTTCTTCTTCTTCTTCTTCTTCTTCTTCTTCTTCTTCTTCTTCTTCTTCTTCTTCTTCTTCTTCTTCTTCTTCTTCTTCTTCTTCTTCTTCTTCTTCTTCTTCTTCTTCTTCTTCTTCTTCTTCTTCTTCTTCTTCTTCTTCTTCTTCTTCTTCTTCTTCTTCTTCTTCTTCTTCAGGCCCCTGCATACTCCCATAAGAACAAGAAGAAAAGTCAGGCTGTGACTCTCCTGCCGAAAAATTTTTTTTTTTGACAGGAGAGTTGATACTTCATAAAGAAGCTGTCAAATTCGTAGTCCACACCCCCTCACGGCAGTCACACATCTGTGAAGCAGCGTTTTAACTTTTCAACATCACAGCTTATTTCTCGCTTCCAATGTTTTCAGAAATATATTTCGCTGAACAGTTTCAGTAATAAAAGAGAAAGTTTGTGTCCGAGCCACGATGTCGGTCTGGTTTTAACAGCAGGAGCTGACTGCTTTTAGTGATGCGTTCAGGTGCATCACGTAAACCAGTCCTCTGACATGCTAACAAGCTGTGAGGCTCATACAGTAGCGAAATTTCATGCTAAACAAGATTAAAATATGACTGATAGTCATTAACGAGCTGGGACGTGCACGCGCAGCACACGGCAGTACCGAAGTTTCGACAGCTAAACCAATTTTCTTAAGCCAGAGAGAGCCGACTTCGTTTTGTTCGGCAGGACCCCGGAGTGCAGAACTTTCTTTTTGTTCTTAAGGAGTATGAATCGACCTTGGGAGAGACTGTGTCCGTGGAGTGATTTGGTTTTGTTAAATAAAGACCTGTGTGTGCAAAGACTGTCACCCCAGGGTGGCAAGCTCAACTGCCACACAAACAAAAAAACTAAACCTAAATCTTTACCGTCTTTGTGCAGTTTTCTTCTGGATTTTAAGAGCTACAACCTATACAGCAATCTTTCTCAATTAGGGTTTTTTTTTTACTTCTATTACATTATTGGCATGTTGTTGTGTTATTCAATTAAATTGTATTTATTTAGCGCCACCTACAACACAGTCATTTCAACAAACTTTTACATAGAAAAACCAACAATTCCACATGAGTAAGTAGAGAAGATGGCAAGAAGAAACCTGCAGAACCAGAGTTAGAGGATTCGAAACCTGTAAAACCAGGCTCAGATGAGGAGAAACCTGCAGAACCAGACTCAGAGGAGGAGAAACCTGCAGAACCAGACTCAGATGAGGAGAAACCTGTAGAACCAGACTCAGATGAGGAGAAACCTGCAGAACCAGACTCAGATGAGGAGAAACCTGTAGAACCAGACTCAGATGAGGAGAAACCTGCAAAACCAGACTCAGATGAGGAGAAACATGCAGAACCAGACTCAGATGAGGAGAAACCTGTAGAACCAGACTCAGATGAGGAGAAACATGCAGAACCAGACTCAGATGAGGAGAAACATGCAGAACCAGAGGAGGAGGAGGAGATGTCCTCCTGTTCTGGTTGGGGTTCGAGGACAGAAGGAATGGAAACAAGAAGACAGACAGACAGATTGTTGTGGAGGGATTCAAACTATATTCTTCACATCATATACTGAGGCTTGGATTCTTCTGTTCTTGTCCATTATTACATTATCAGTGTCTTCATGCATCAACACCTGCTGCTCAGAAGCACAGACACAAACATGAGTCTGTGGTTTCTGACAGGATCGCCTCGGCGTTGGTGTTGTTCTGTTTCTAGGCTCGTAGTCAGTGAGAGGAGAAACTTCAGTAGAGTTGTGCTTCTGCTGGAGCATAAATCAGTAAGCAGCTTCAGCAGATCTTCTCACCCTCCCTCCTTCCTCTGCTCTCCAGGTCCAGGACATGTGCTTCAGCCAGGATAGCCGCTGGGTGGCCGTCAGCACCCTCCGTGGCACCACCCACGTGTTCCCCATTAACCCGTACGGCGGCGCCCCCTGTGCCCGCACGCACATGTCCCCCCGGGTGGTCAACCGCATGTCCCGCTTCCAGAAGAGCGCCGGCCTGGAGGAGATCGAGCAGGAGCTGAACCGGGCAGCCGCTCTGGGAGGAGGAGGGGGAGGCATGGGAGGAGGCAGCTGCATCCTGGGAGGAGGTGGAGGCATTGGGGGGCGCTGCAGCCCCATCCCCGGTCTGTCTAGCAGCCCGTCGGGCTCACCGCTGCACGGTAAGGACGGGGACACAAAGATGTGGGGTGCTTCCGAATTGTCCCTCCTTTCTCCTTTCCTATCCACTTTTCCTTAACTCCGTGGATGACGTCACAGGAAAGGAAAGATGTTAGGAGGCGTCCTAAAGGAGTTAGTGAAAGGTGATCACGTTGTTTTGACAGTTGGACTGCACTTTCACTTAGTGACGTCATAATAATCTGCCGGTGGCGCAGGTTAGTGACGTCTGCCGTGGTGAAAGAACTACAAATTTCCCCCAAAAAACTGCATTTCTACCACTTTCCCCTGTGCCTCTAACCGCTGATATAAACTCAAATATCTCAAGGTTTGAATGTAACTCAAAGGAAAGGGGGCTGCCAGGCTACAGGGAACTAAAGTGAAACTGCTGCCAGGTGAATAAATAACCAGTGCAAACTGGGAATCGGCTGCACAAAAAGTTTATTTTATTGTGTTCATTTCACAACATCCATAACATTCATAGCTGGGATCTAGGTTTTAAATGGTTTAAAGTTGTTCTAGGGAGATTATTGCTTTGGTAACTTAACATGATCTGCGTTGAGTTTCCCTGAACGCTCCGATGAGCTGGTCCCTTCAAACGTTGGCGCTGAAAGGAATTGTGGGGCAGCATGATGTGGTCTCCTTTGGAAAATGATGCATCGGTGTTTCTAGGGTAAAGGAGGTTCTAAAGGAAGCATTGAGTCTCCTTTCCTTTGCTTATTGAGAATTCAAACGTCCCTTATCATATCACTTCCTGGGTTTAAGGAAAAGTTTATAGAACAGGAGATAGGATGCTATTTGGATGCACCCACGATGTGAATTCATCATAGCAACTGTAGCTCAGTTGGTACAGCAGGTTGTCTGTCTGTTGGAAGGTTGCAGGTTTAGTTCCCCATCTCCTCCTCTCCACATGACCAAGTGTCCTTGAGCAAGACACTGAACAACAAACTGCTCCCAGTGGGTGGACTGAGCACCTCGCAGGGCAGCCGCCTCCACTGCTGTGTGAGTGTGCGTGTGAATGGGTGAGTGTGATGAACAGTGTAAAGGCCGATTCATCCTCTATAAGAACAAGAAGAGAGTTCGGCACTCCAGGGTCCTGCCGAACAAATGACATCATTTTCTACAACCAGCTCCCTCTGGCCGAAGAAATTAGTTTCAGCTGTGTCGACCATCCGGGCTGAAGTATATCGGTGCCGCACTTCCGAAACTTCTGCACTGTCGTGTGCTGCACATGCACGTTCCAGCTCACTAATAACTATTAGTCATATTTGAATCATTTTTAGCATGGAACCTCGCTACTGTATGAACCCCGCAGCTCGTTAGCATGTTGGACGGCGGCTTTACGTGATGCACCTGAACGCTTCACTCAGCTCCTGCAGTTAAAACTGGACCAACATGTCAGACAAAAACTCTCTTTTATTACTGAAACAGTTCAGAGAAATGCATTTCTGAAAGCACTGGAGGCGAGAAATAAGCTGTGCTGTTGAAAAGTTAAAACGCCGCTTCACAGACGTGTGCCTGCCGTGAGGGGGCGTGGCCTACGTGTTCAACAGCTTCTTCACACAGTATGAACTCTCCTGCCGAAAAAGCATTTTATTCAGCAGCTGGCTGATGTCACAGCCCGACTTTTCTTCTTGTTCTTATGGCTTTAGAAAAGGAGTATGCAAGGGCCTTAAAGAACTTTGGTGACTGCTCAAGCGGTGGAAAAGTTTTTTCAGTGAACTCAATTTTCATTTTACCATCATCGTTTGTTTTTACAGAATCTGGTGAGTTTGAGCTTCTATCAAACTGATTTTACACTTTTATAATACGAGTCTCGATTGAAAGGTCTCTTTTCATCAAAGATGAGTATTTTAATGATTCCTTGTGGCAGCGGCTGATCTGATCCTGAGTCAACACTGTGTTGTTGATCAGGTTCAAGAGAAGTGTGTCATTAGTCACCTCACTGTTTCCACTCCCACTTTTCCAGGGACTCTGTCGCAACCTCCTTCATCTGTTTGTCAAACACTGAATCTGTCCCCAGCTGACACACACACACACACACACACACACACACACACACACACACACACACACACACACACACACATCTGCACTGATTGACCTCCCAGGTGTCGCTCACAGCGAAACCTTCCACGTCTCGTCCATCTGAACTTCCAGGAACATCACTGAGCCTCGATTCATCCAGAATCACTTCACAGAATCCAAATGACAGTTCATAAAACATCGTATAACACAGAGTTGTTCAAACCTGGCCAACAGAAGTTTCAACCTAGATCAGCAAGGAAAGTCCAAAGAAACATCAATGTTTTAATGGAAGTAACTTATAGTTTCTTCATGTATGTTTATATGTCAGTAAGAGCAGCATTCATGGATAAATCTCATAAATAAAGCTCCATCTCTTATCACTGTTGAACAAGTATTATCACAGTGTGAGGCTGGATTTATAAAACAATCATGTTTCCTGAGAAGAATCAGACTTGATCCTGCAGAGAAATACTGTTCCGTAGAGGATTTCATAGCTTTAGCGCAGGAACAGGACAAATTCTACTCATTCTTTGCATTTTGAACCTCACAATCTTTTTAGAAGACATAGATTCTGGATTTCTTTTTATTGTATTTTGCTCCAAGAGGCATCTTTACAAGCAAGATTATGTTTGATTTATACAAATTTTACTTCATGGATTTGAAGTTTCTTGGATTTTGTACTTTGGGTACCATGGAGTTCTCCTCAAACATGTATTATTGAGTCTTTATACGGAGCAACATATAAGAAACAAGACAGGGTACACACACACACACACACACACACACAGTGGGCCGGCGCCCTTGCTTCCTCTCTCCTTCCTGTCTTCCCTGTCCAGACCCGGACCCCTGTCTCACCCTGACCCAGAATGCAGCATTCCTCCGCTCTGTGAAAAATCGGCCATCAAACATTAAAAGCTGGTGTGAGTTTGGAGTCGGGCTCGGCTGGCTGAGAGACAGAGCGCGACACCGACATCAAAGTGAGACGAGGTGAAAGTGAGCGAGCAAAGTAATGAGGTGCAATTGAGGGGAGGTGGACTGGGAGGGGGGCGGGGGGGCAGCGACAGGCACGAGGGGAGAAAGATAAGTTTGTAGTAGCAGCGCTGAAAGCCCAGGTCTCAGGGAGCGCCCTCGTAAATCACACTTTTGTTTCAAAGGAGAGCATTAAGGCCACCTGTCAACAATTAGTCCTCACAGCGATACTGTGTGAGTGTGAGCTGGAGGGAGATAAAGTATCTTCAGGGCAGATCACCCTCCGGACTCTCACACATGTGGAGGAGCAGCTCAGAATGCCCCATTGAGAAAATTGAAGGTTTTCATAATGTCACTGTTTTACAGTGAAGGTTGAAGTCCACAGGAAATTAAAGGCAGATTTCACACTGCTGTTATCAAGGTGTTCATTTGTTCCACACACACACACACACACACACACACACACACACACACACACACACACACACACACACACACACACACACACACACACACACACACACACACACACACACACTGAGTTTGAGGAAGACTGCTGACACGTCTCTGCAGAGTAATTTACTCTCATCTTCTCGCACCTTCACAAGGTAAACACACTGTAAAGTTTGACTCCCAACATGATTCTATGAGCTGCTTCTCATTCGGTTCCATCATGTTTTAGGCCCCGCCTACTTTTTGAAAGAGCTTCGTCTCCGCGTAAAATGGGGGAAAATGGAGGTGGTGTGAGTAGACTGACCATTGCATTTACTGTTTTTTTCTGTTCAGTAACATGGACATTCTCGTGGACAGACCACCAAATTGAATTGTTAATACGGTGACTGTCAAAATAAAACTCCCAAGTTGGATACTTATTTCAGTGACTATCAAAATAAAAGTACCAAGTCCCAGGAGAATATGGAGTGGGAGTCATGACACTACGGAGGAAACTTTTTTTCTAATTGGCTCTACTGAGCATGTGCAGAACTACTAGTTACTACCAACATGGCGACCAGGAACAGCGTTTCCGCCATCTTCATGGCGACCGAGTCTGAGCATTTTCGAAAAGTTCCATCTTGGTAGCCGTTGTCAAAAAATTGTGTTTTCAGTGGCTCTGTGCACCGTTATCCTTTAAACAAACATCCAAAATGTAGCGACAGTTGTTCATTGTCACTTGAAATCATCAAACCCTCAGACAGCACCGGTCCAACAGGGTCACTTATACAGCCATGATGATTAGGCCGGCACAGCCAGAGTAACAAGTGCAGTGAGTGGAGGATTGTAATTGTGATATAACTTATGATAAATAAACAAGCACATCCCTCCATCATACCCTGTGGTGAACCCAACACCTCTGATTTAACTTTGATAGTTGTATCCAGTTTAGGGTCCCTTGAGCTGATCCAGGCCAACACAGCTCAGCACAGCACAAACATTCACTCCTACAGTTGATTCTCATTTTATGTCATATAGTTAAACAAAAAAAGACCCAGAATAAAACATTTTATATGCTCATAAAATGGGAAACCCGTAACATGCTGCGGTATTCATAGTGCACGGTGATTAATCCTCCATTGATGTTGATTGTCATGACAACACAAATGTAATTCTCCTGCACCATTCAGACACAAGACGGATCACAGCACTTTACAAAGAAATAAAATGAATACATGAAAACAAAGAAACTGAAAACAGCATTAAAAAGAGAATAAATGAAGAAAATGCTTTCTTAAGATAAAGGTACTAAAAAAGGTCAAATGTAATCTTTATTTGAAAGTCTGTGTAAATAATAGTGTTTTGAGTCCTGATTTAAAGGAAGTGAGTCATAGTTACCTCGAGCAGGTGAAGCCGTAAAGACAAGATGCTGAGCGAGCGTTATCAGAAACACTCTGCTTCATGTAGGAAAAAACCCTCAAATTTTAAAACTTGTCTTTATTTAGAGCCTGAAATCAAACCAAACAATGTCCTGGTGTTCTTTTTTAACTTCTCTCAATTTGAAGGCTAAAAGCAGGAGTTGGGAGATTGTTCATGTCATTTCTGAGCAGATTTCTGAATAAAGCCCAGATGATGAATTTCAGTTATTTTCCAATTGGATTCCCAATATGTTTTAAAACGCTATGACTTTGGTAGCTTTGTGGGGTTTCCTCTGCTGCAGCTCTGTTATCGCTCGCTGGTCCTTCCTGCACATTCTGACATGTTCTATTCTCAAGCCTGTGCAGTGAATGTGGGTCGAGCTGCTTTCAGACGTTACACTCGTCAGACCAGTTCATTTGCCAGAATAAGTAAATTCTTGGAGTCCGGGACAAACACACAGCAGCAGGTCATTATCAGTTCAGGACAGGTCATGGAGGTCTCCTCCGCTGTTATTAGAAGATCAATTGTCCACATGTATATTTAGAAATACCCCCAGCTGCCACCAGCAGTGATAAAAAACTCCATCATTCGCTGAGTTTTTACCGGAAAAAAAACATGTTGAGTCACATCTGCTTTTGTGTCGCTTCCGCCTGTTTTGGGATTTTTTCTTCTTTTTTTTTGAGCTGGGTGTAAAAGTTAACCTGTGAAGGCAGATTGCTTCGGCTGGGGGACTGGAGAAGGGGGGGGTAGGATGGGTGAGGCGGGGTGAGGCAGGGGGGGGGAGGCGGGGGTAGAACCACCTAGCCACAACAGCTGCTATTTGATTGTCTCCAGCGTTGATTTTTGGGAAGGAACTGAGGAAAGTACACATCCTTCTGCAGCCGCCGGCTCTCCTAAAAATAGAGGCTGCAATTGGCCGTCTTCTTGTCACCGTTAAAATCTGCTCCGACTATTTATGTTGCTGTGTACAGTATGTTTTCTTTCTCATGCCGGGGCTTTTTTCCTCTAAAGCCTTTTCTTTGTGTGATCAATATATTGTCGTGTGAGGTGATGTGAGTGCCCCGTGTGGTAAAGTGGTGTGTCTGCGGCCTGGCTCGTACAACTCCAGATTAGTACGTACAGATTTCCTGCACAGGGCAGAGGTTACTGAGGCTGCTCAGCACATGGCAGTGTGTAATGTGGTGCTGAGCTGTGCCCGGGTTCTGACTGCCTTGATTCTCAGTTTGGTTCAAACTTATATGGATCGAGGCAGAAATAGCGCCACTCCAGACGGACGAGGATGCTCATGTGGATATTTAATGTTCATGTGTTACATGTAAAATGTAAAAACCTCTTCACAACCATAAGCACAAAAAGAATCCAGCTGAAATCAAAAAAAGTACAGGTCCTACCAGAGAATGAGATAATACAGCAGAGAAAAAACATTATATTCAAAAATAAAACACAACTCCAAATACGCAAACATCATCAGCAAAGCCTGAAATCCCACATTCAACAGTTTGTTGTGAACCGGTTTGATGTGTTAAAGCAACGTGGAGAGTTGCTGTCAGTCCAGAAGCAAACCAAAGAACACGGCGGGAAGTGTCAGAGATAAAGCAGTTTACCTGAGATAACGATGGATGAACATGAAGCCAAGGTAAAACATGAGTCTGTTTATAGTGAATGAAGACTAACTAACCTGCTATTAAACATGTTCACTGGTAAAGCCCCGGTCACAACCCACCATGTGTGTTTTTAGTCCGTACATTTTTTGGATAGGCCACGGGCACCACGTTTTTCTGAAAACGTGGGGAAGGAGTGGCAAGGCCAGGGAGGGAGTACGTCAACACACGTCACTCACACGGTTGCACAAGGTGTAAGTACGTGGCCCGCTCGCCACGCCTGGCCGTGAGCGGTGGCGTGCATCGTATGTTGCACACGTGGTAAGTGAGTTGTACATGCTTACAACGTACTTACAACGTACGATTTCCGTGCGATTGCCACGTTATCCTATGGAGGCGTGCAGCTCACATACGGTGTCCTTACTCACTTGCATGTTGTAAATGCGTATAAGTGCGATGAGCGTGAGTTTTTCCGCCCGATGTCCCAGCTGCTGCCGCCTCCAGATGCCGCCCATTCCTTTTTTTTTTTTTTTCTTTCCCTTGTCCTATTCGGCAGCTTGGGCCAACAATATGATGTGATTGAGAGCCTTCGGAGTCAGAACAGTTTTTGGTCTTGCAACAGGGAGAGACCTGGAGTCTCCTCCTGTTGCCTCCTCCGTCAGAAGTTGGCATGGCTGCCGTACACGACCGGGGGGGAACGCACAAAGAGAGAGAGAAGAGAAGAGATTAGAAGAGAAGTTGAGGGGGGAGGGGGGGGGGGGGGGGGGGCAGGGGGGAGGGGGCAGGGGATAACATACAATACCCTTGTTGTGCTACATATATTATTTGCAGTTATCACAGTGATCCAAATACTTTACAGCTGTTATTGGATTAAACCAGCCTCAAGGCAGCCTCAAGCCTTGAGGCAACGGGGACACCGACGTAGGAGATGGTGGTTTCGTTCATGCAGAAATCAGTGCACACAACATGCGTTGTAAGTGCGGAGCAAGTGCTTGCTCTGTACGGTCCTCGTGAGTTCTGTGTGCTCATTGGACAGTAGAACTGGGAATTGCCGAGTAAACACAGACCACACACTTATCACCTGTGCAGCATGCAGGTGATAAGTGCACCGTCAGTAGAGCAAGTGACCGTGGGAAAAATTTTAAAGACTCACGGAGTCAGTGCCTGCCCCGTATGGGAGTGAATCCGTAGCCCGAATGCAGTCCGAATGCAGCGAAAGTTCCTCATGCACAAAAACTGCCACGGCGTGTCTGCATGCTCCCAAATCCGTATGGCGTTCGGATCCCCAAATTTTGCCGACGTTTTTACAAGTAGACAGCACGCACTTGCAAGTACGGCGGGTTGTGACCGGGGCTTTACTGACATCTACCGACTGACCTCCGGACCAGAATCATCCAGAACATCAGTTTGGGTAGGTTTACACTATGTTCACAGCTTTTGCCCGAAACGTAGTGCACCGTGGGATTTGGGGGAATTCTGAGGAAGGCGTGGCACGTTTTTCACGTTCTGTCAATTCTTTCTACGGATGAAATGTGGACGCTGGACCATTTTGAAGCATGGTTATGCCCCAAAGGGCCACCAAAAGTGAAGGCGATCATTGTATCCTGAGACTTTTGCTAGGTGCACACATACGTCTTGATTTCTTTTTTGATGGCATAGCTTGTAGAAGCTGTTCTGTAGTTGATTGCTCAGACTCGAATGAAACTGCCCTCCGGGCCCGGCTTCCTCCCAGACCGTGCGCGCCGTGGCAGACCGGAGTAGAACGCAACGCGTCGGTTCCACATACCGCCACATGCTCGGTAAGCCACGATTGAACGTGATGAAACGGCTACCATACACCGTAACTACGCCGTGAGAACCGTGAAGCGCGGCGCGACGTGATAAAACGAGAAGCAACAGTGAAACAACCGTGATAGAACGCGCACTAAATGTCACTTCCTGTAAGCCTCCCGTTCCACTACGGACCAACTCCAAGTTCAATTCCGACCTATTACGTGCTGCCACATTTTGTGACGTTCATCCTGTTTTGCGACCGGCTACTACGTTTATTAACTGCAGTTAAAAAATTGGCACGGCAATCACGACCTGTTACATTTGCCCATTCCGTCCCCCTGCGTTGTCTGACGTCCATCCCGTTTTGTTCATGGTGGCCTGAAAAGGGGCTGCCATGGCTGCCGGGAACAAAGTGTAAACATACCTTTAGTTTGATTCATGTTCACAGAACCAGATAACTGTCATCCACCCTCCAGCCACCAGTGGGAGCTACAGAGGTTCAAACAGCAGTACTCCACCTGCAGCAGCACTACAGTAAACTCTCCCCACAGAAGTACTGTAGTAAACACTCCCTACCGCAGTACTGTAGTAAATTCTCCCTACAGAAGTACTGTAGTAAACTCTCCCCACAGAAGTACTCCAGTAAACTCTCCCCACAGCAGTACTGTAGTAAATTCTCCCTACAGCAGTACTGTAGCAACTCTCCCCACAGAAGAATTGTAGTAAACTCTCCCTACAGATTTACTGTAGTAAACTCTCCCCACAAAACTACTGTAGAAAACTCTCCCCACAGAAGTACTCCAGTGAACTCTCCCCACAGAAGTACTCCAGTAAACTCTCTCCACAGAAGTACTGTAGTAAATTCTCCCTACAGCAGTACTGTAGCAAACTCTCCCCACAGAAGAACTGTAGTAAACTCTCCCCACAAAACTACTGTAGAAAACTCTCCCCACAGAAGTACTCAAGTGAACTCTCCCCACAGAAGTACTCCAGTAAACTCTCCCCACAGAAGTACTGTAGTAAATTCTCCCTACAGCAGTACTGTAGCAAACTCTACCCAAAGAAGAACTGTAGTAAACTCTCCCTACAGATTTACTGTAGTAAACTCTCCCCACAAAACTACTGTAGAAAACTCTCCCCACAGAAGTACTCCAGTAAACTCTCCCCACAGAAGTACTCCAGTAAACCCTCCCCACAGAAGTACTGTAGTAAATTCTCCCTACAGCAGTACTGTAGCAAACTCTCCCCACAGAAGAACTGTAGTAAACTCTCCCTACAGATTTACTGTAGTAAACTCTCCCCACAAATTTACTGTAGTAAACTCTCCCAACAGAACTACTGTAGAAAACTCTCCCGACAGAAGTACTCCAGTGAACTCTCCCCACAGACTTACTGTAGTAAACTCTCCCCCCAGAAGTACTGTAGTAAACACTCCCTACCGCAGTACTGTAGTAAATTCTCCCTACAGAAGTACTGTAGTAAACTCTCCCCACAGAAGTACTCCAGTAAACTCTCCCCACAGCAGTACTGTAGTAAATTCTCCCTACAGCAGTACTGTAGCAACTCTCCCCACAGAAGAATTGTAGTAAACTCTCCCTACAGATTTACTGTAGTAAACTCTCCCCACAAAACTACTGTAGAAAACTCTCCCCACAGAAGTACTCCAGTGAACTCTCCCCACAGAAGTACTCCAGTAAACTCTCCCCACAGAAGTACTGTAGTAAATTCTCCCTACAGCAGTACTGTAGCAAACTCTCCCCACAGAGGAACTGTAGTAAACTCTCCCCACAAAACTACTGTAGAAAACTCTCCCCACAGAAGTACTCCAGTGAACTCTCCACACAGAAGTACTCCAGTAAACTCTCCCCACAGAAGTACTGTAGTAAATTCTCCCTACAGCAGTACTGTAGCAAACTCTACCCACAGAAGAACTGTAGTAAACTCTCCCTACAGATTTACTGTAGTAAACTCTCCCCACAAAACTACTGTAGAAAACTCTCCCCACAGAAGTACTCCAGTAAACTCTCCCCACAGAAGTACTGTAGTAAATTCTCCCTACAGCAGTACTGTAGCAAACTCTACCCAAAGAAGAACTGTAGTAAACTCTCCCTACAGATTTACTGTAGTAAACTCTCCCCACAAAACTACTGTAGAAAACTCTCCCCACAGAAGTACTCCAGTAAACTCTCCCCACAGAAGTACTCCAGTAAACCCTCCCCACAGAAGTACTGTAGTAAATTCTCCCTACAGCAGTACTGTAGCAAACTCTCCCCACAGAAGAACTGTAGTAAACTCTCCCTACAGATTTACTGTAGTAAACTCTCCCCACAAATTTACTGTAGTAAACTCTCCCAACAGAACTACTGTAGAAAACTCTCCCGACAGAAGTACTCCAGTGAACTCTCCCCACAGACTTACTGTAGTAAACTCTCCCCCCAGAAGTACTGTAGTAAACACTCCCTACCGCAGTACTGTAGTAAATTCTCCCTACAGAAGTACTGTAGTAAACTCTCCCCACAGAAGTACTCCAGTAAACTCTCCCCACAGCAGTACTGTAGTAAATTCTCCCTACAGCAGTACTGTAGCAACTCTCCCCACAGAAGAATTGTAGTAAACTCTCCCTACAGATTTACTGTAGTAAACTCTCCCCACAAAACTACTGTAGAAAACTCTCCCCACAGAAGTACTCCAGTGAACTCTCCCCACAGAAGTACTCCAGTAAACTCTCCCCACAGAAGTACTGTAGTAAATTCTCCCTACAGCAGTACTGTAGCAAACTCTCCCCACAGAGGAACTGTAGTAAACTCTCCCCACAAAACTACTGTAGAAAACTCTCCCCACAGAAGTACTCCAGTGAACTCTCCACACAGAAGTACTCCAGTAAACTCTCCCCACAGAAGTACTGTAGTAAATTCTCCCTACAGCAGTACTGTAGCAAACTCTACCCACAGAAGAACTGTAGTAAACTCTCCCTACAGATTTACTGTAGTAAACTCTCCCCACAAAACTACTGTAGAAAACTCTCCCCACAGAAGTACTCCAGTAAACCCTCCCCACAGAAGTACTGTAGTAAATTCTCCCTACAGCAGTACTGTAGCAAACTCTCCCCACAGAAGAACTGTAGTAAACTCTCCCTACAGATTTACTGTAGTAAACTCTCCCCACAAATTTACTGTAGTAAACTCTCCCAACAGAACTACTGTAGAAAACTCTCCCGACAGAAGTACTCCAGTGAACTCTCCCCACAGACTTACTGTAGTAAACTCTCCCCCCAGAAGTACTGTAGTAAACTCTCCCCACAGAACAACTGTACTAAACTCTTCCCACAGAACTACTGTAGTAAACTTTCCCTACGGAACTACTGTAGTAAACTCTCCCCACAGAAGTACTGAAGTAAACTCCCCACAGCGGTACTGTAATAAACTTTCTCTAGAGCAGTACCGCAGTAAACTCTTCCCACAGAAGTACTGTTGTAAACTCCACGTGCTTCATATTATATTCAGCACAATGTTTTAACACTTGAATATAGCTTTTGCTGAGTTTCGATTTTTGTTTTCTTTTTCTATTTTGTCAAACGAGTTGGGAATCCTTCATCATTCGATTTTTACTCGTCAGGATCGTTTCTCAGTGAAAGTACGTTTTGCTTTGCTGCTTCAGGTCCTGGGCGCATCGTGGGGAATCTGAATCCTTTCAGACATCACTGAGCTGTTTCTGCACAGACGTGTTTCTGAACTTGTGTTTCTCTTCTTTGAAATGCTGTGACGCGTCTGCTTTCTGCGCTTGAGAAACACTTTAACGTCTTTCTAAGAGGCTGAATTCCTCTAGTGTGTATACACAGCACTAGTAATACACTTCCCCGCCATAAAACATCAACACAGGACTATTAGTCAGTGCAACAGATTTGTTTCCTCAGCGAGCAGAAGCCCTGGTGGTCCGACCAGGGGGGCCATCTGGGTCCTGGCGCTGGTTCAGAGAGAGCCAGCGAGCGAGGGGGAGGCAGAAAACAAGGTGTGACGGGAAACTGTTAATTCACTTGTTGATAAAGGGACACTTCCTTTCTGCTATTAGAGGCCGACGGCCTGCTTATTTGGGTTTGGATGTTTTATTTTATCTTGCCTGCCGTCTGTCATCGTCCCGCGCTGAAAAACACAGACGCTCAGCAGAGGAAACATTAGCTCATAAGTGCTGGCGTGTGACACGTATGTTCGCAGCCCGCCGCTGACCTGCTTTCCACTGCAGCGTCATGTAGCTGCTCCGATAGCGGATAGCTTTAGCAGAGCAGCTCTCCTCCACACCACCATCAGGCCCAGGTTCTGTCCAGGTCGGAGTCGTCATGAGGAGCTGTGTGCGTTGGACCGGCCTCAGGCTCATGAAGCCACCCTCCCCTCTTCGTCCCAACCTTTCCTTCATGTGTGCTGGCTGCCGTGACGACCTCTGACCTCTGGATGTGACCAATGTCTTTACTGACACCTCGTCCAGAAAGTTGAGGATCCCTCTGCCGTCCTGCCTCCCATTCATCCTAAACAGTTTGAACCAAACCTCTAGGCTCATCAGTGAAACTGGGCGACCGATGCTGATGTTAAATTACACAGAGTTAATACTTTACTGAGAACGTCACGTATTTGTGGCTGCATTACTTGTTGTACAGAACTTCTAGGAAACCAGACAGGTGAGCAAAAGGTACTTTACATAAGTTTTTTAGTTCTAACAAACAATACTTTTCAGGATCATTTTTAATCTTCATTTTTCATGTTTTTGATTTAACCAGAAAACCATGAAGAGGTTTCTCGTCAGCACACTCTCACATGAAACCAGTTCATTCTCTTCCCTGATTGCAATGTGTTTTATAATGTAGTTCATGTTGTGGACAATCAAACAAACCAGCACATATTTCCATAAATGAGGTTACAATAACAAATGTGGAGCTTTGAAATAACAAAAACCTCTAAATACTAATATACTGTAAACATGGCTGATGCTTAATTACCCGTAAGTCAACATGTCAGTAGTTTGAGCTCTAATATCGATGTGTTGGCAGACTTTCTGTAGAATCTTGTGATTCAATACTGCATGAATAAATAAGATTATTTGAGTTTGTATTCAGGTTTCCACGAGTGAACTCTGGAGGTTCAAATGAAACCGTCCTCAGCTTTAACATGCTCCAAACATTCCTCTCAGCCTCATACGGGCAGCTTGGTGTTGTCAACTTTTATTGAAGCGCAGTCGGAGTGTAGCGTCACTTTACTGCAGAATATGAGTCAGCGTGACAAAACAGAACATGAGTCAGCGTGACACCAAGTAGCAGAACCCTGCGAGAACCTCCTAAAAGTCAAGAAACAATGGAGGGAAAGACAAGAGAATTGTACACAGCATCGCAGGTATGATTTTACCTGAGTGAACCACAGTCACTTAGAAATTTCAGGGAATCACATGAAGCTGATTGTTGAGTTTCTGTCTCTCTCACACACACACACACACACACACACACACACACACACACACACACACACACACACACACACACACACACACACACACACACACACACACACACACACACACACACACACACACACACACACACACACACACACACACACACACACACACACACACACGTGATGGCTAATCCTCACCTCTGGATTGAAAGTGTAAAATTAAAGGGCAGATCCAGAATGAACCTGTGTATTTTTATTGTCATGTTTTGTGAGATTGGCGTCTGGCGGAGGCACAACAGCTTTCTTTTGCCGCTTTTATGGGATTATTTTTTTTGGCTTCAGCAGTTTAAAAACATTTAGATTAGGATAATACCGTGTTTATTGTCCACAAATAGCAATGAGGATGAAAAGACAACACTCTTTCTGTTTCAAACTAAGACTTTTTCTTTACATAAACCACCTGATCTGGACTGGAAGCATCTTCCTCAGTCAGGATTTAATCTTACATAGTTTTTATGACTCATTTCTTCAAGTTGTTTGGGTCCATTGTCTTGAAAAGACCAAGGTGCAGTTTGTTCCAGCTCATGCAGAGGACCTGCAGTGTGTCAGTACCACACCGCTCCTCTGTGTGGCGCTGCATGGTCAGGGTTGGCAGCGGTGTGCAGACACACAGGCACACACACACACACACACACACACACACACACACACACACACACACACACACAAGCGTTGCTGCTGTGAGGGTTTTGCCTTGATACAAATCTAACAACACAGAAAAAGTGCTGTCATTTCTCTGACTTCTTTTTTTATGAATGGTGAACCAACATCCTGGTGTGTGTGTGTGTGTGTGTGTTTATTTCACTGTTTTGAGGTGAGTTTTGAAAATTAAAAAAGTCAAAGATTCAAACGCTTTATCGTCACTGTCATAAACACAATACAATTGTGTTAGAGCATCACAACCCAACATAGTGTGTTGTAGGAAAAAGTGCATTACTGGTGCAGAATCCCAGACTAATCATTATAATATTAGAGTCCAGTGCAGTTTTCTAGCTTCTGTGTCAGGCCTCTGAGCAGCTCTTTCCTGCCTGTTTGTTGTAGTATAAACAGGTTTTGGATACAGATTCCTGCGTCACATGTAAACCCTCCTGCATGGATCTTAATACTTTAACTGAAAAATGACTTGCTCAGCAGAAATATGAATTCAGGTTCCCGAAAGGAGCAGATGTTCTTTTAAAAGCTTTCTCCTCTGTCTTTCTGTCAACTTGGCCGGCAGTGAAGAGGATTAGGCTTTGTCCATTACTCAGTACATTTGATTTAGCCGTGGTGTGCCATCAGAAGGTAAGCCGGCTGTGGAGCGCCTGCGGTCTGCAGAGCTGCCGTGCCGCTCGGGCTTCAGTCAATAAACAGGAGAGCAGAAAACCACACGGCAATCGAACAAGCTGTTTACCCTGAAAATTAGCCTTCCCCTGTACTTTTAAGGCTTTTAAAGCCACCAAAAACACACGGCGCGAGGAATAAGTATGTTGGCCACGGCGGGGCTGTACCAGACCTCTGTCCTTTCATACCCACCCTAATAACTCAATCTGCACGACCACTAAACCCTCTTATCAGCGGCTGCTCGCCGCTGCACTCATCATTATTTGATTTGTAAAATTGTAAGGTAGAGATAAAGAAATAAAGCTGCTTGCCATTACACACAGACGGCACTTGTGGCTTCCAGCTTATTGCCCCTCCATGTGAAAGGCCGAGCCTCCCTTTGTCACTCAATCAATAGGTTTTACTTCCCGCTGCTGTTCCGCCTCTCGTCTCACTCCGAATTATTGGACTTTAGTGAAGTGTTGGTCTGATGCGAGTCCTCAGGACGTCATGCCTTCTCGTCGGCACTAAACCTCACGTCGCCGTCTCAAACTCTGCTCACACTGAAAAACACACGCAAAGCTTCTTTTTTAATACTGTAAATCCATTCATCCATTTAACAGCATCCAGCTCATTTGTTTATGTCAAACAAAAATAATCATCTTTTACTTTCATACAATTCTTCTCTTCATCATTTATTTTTTCAGTAAATAGTCTAGATTATTTTGAGGCATTTTCCAGATTAAATCAACATCTGCAATCACAGTGTACTTTATATTGTCTCTGAATTGGATTGAAACAAAACCATAGAATAGAATATCTTTATTGTCATTGTAACACAGGTACAACCAAAGTCTTTTTGGCAGTTGGTGCGAAGAGCGCATCAACCCACCGAGGCAGCCAGCGGCGCAGCGCCCCTTGCTTAGATGAAAAATGTAAAACAGGAGGTAAGGAGAGGGAAACAAAAAGCAGGTCCGAAACAATTCGTTCATTCATTTGTTCATTCATGTACCTTTGGTGGGCACATGAAATGAAACTGGTTTTAATTCACTGTGACAGTGAAAGAAAAGGAGATTTGAGTTTGATTGTAATTCAAATGTTCTTGATTGTAACAGGCTGTGATCTCGATCTCACTGTTTTAATAGACACGTTCATTTAGGGTTTTTTTAATTTATCTTCAGACTATGTACACTCAAATTCATTTGGATTCATCATTTCTAAATCATTCCAAGTGTTTTACCTGGATCATGATCTTTATGGATTTGCTTTATTGTAATAATAATGGCTTGGATTTATATAGTGCTTTTCTTTGAGGTGACTCAACACGCATGCAGAAACCATCATTCATTCACACCAGTGGAGCTTCATTGTAGCCACAGCCGCCCTGGGGCATGCTGACAGAGGCCTGGCTGCCATTTCGCACCTACCGCCCCAACATTCATACGAGGCAATGTAGGACACAACGGCAATGACTTGGATACAGTGGGATTCGAACCACCAACCCTCCAGTTATTGAACCACTGAGCCACGGTCACCCCGATCATATTGGACTCTGATCAGGACAGCTGAACTCTGCAGGGTGTTTAGGATTTAACGAGGAGACATGGAGGAACTGGTGGACCTCTTCATCAGGAGGAGGAGGAGGAGGAGGAGAGAAGGAGGTCTGCGTCTCCTCCTTTAGCTCTCTGCACGTTTCTGTTTTTAATCAACCAGACAAACTGTCAGAACAAAGTCATCATCTGTTTTTCACTGTTATCTTTCACTTCATAGTTGATTTATCTTCAGTTTCTTTTATAACAGTTACAACACATCTTCGAATAAAGAGGACAACAAACCTTACTTTAATTATCAAGTATCTGTTTTTATTACCCAGATTATAATGTTAGAAAACAGTGAACAAATGTAATATACACTTAAAAATAATGACCATCATCATCATTATCATAATAATAATAACAATAATAACAAATGATAATAATGATAATAACGATGATAATAATAATAATAATAATAATAATAATAATTATAATAATAATAATAATTATTATAATAATAATAATAATAATAATAATAATAATAATAATACATATTATTATTATCATTATTATCATTATTATTATTATTATCTATCTATCTATCTATCTATCTATCTATCTATCTATCTATCTATCTATCTATCTATCTATCTATCTATCTATCTATCTATCTATCTATCTATCTATCTATCTATCTATATATATAAACACACACACACACATTTGGTGCATTTTTGCAAAGAGATTAAATGATCACTTATGCATCTGTGTGTGATCTGACTGATTTATAATCAATAAGCTGAGCAGGATTTTTTTATTTTTTTACTGACAATAACAAAGATCTATTAGAGTTATTTATTATTTAGATTCTTATGTATTATTTAAATTCTTCTTCACTTTCTTAAAAATAGACTACTGTGAGCTAATATTGAACGTCACTGTCAAACATGGGCCACAGGAGGGTGGAGAGCGGCCCGTTGGAAGGACCGTAAAAGAAGTGTAATGAATGAAATGATCTGCTGGGCGATTCAGTGAGAGATCTGTCTGTCTGCAAGGAAATGAAGATTCACTTCAACGTGCAGAATTATTTAGTACATCTGTGTAATTTTGCCCTTTAACTCACAGTAAATTATCTTTATTTATTTGTGATCCTATAAATATCTCCTGAATTGAAACCAGTGTGAGTGGACGAGCTCGACTTAAAACAATTAATAAGAGCGGAGCTGAACTAAGACACCATCTGATGCTTCCTGTCTGTCTCCTGCTCTCTGTTGGTGCACACACACACACACACACACACACACACACACACACACACACACACACACACACACACACACACACACACACACACACACACACACACACACACACACACACACACACACACACAGAACCGCTTCTTTCCACCAACATCACTGCCTCTAAACCCCCCCCTTTTCTCTTTTTTTTTTTTTTTGGCTTTTCTTTTGCTGTGAGCTCCTTGACCCAAATCAGATGATGGCTACACACACACACACACACTACGATGGGAGTGTGTGTGTCATCTGATCCGGGGAGCTGTCTGACCTCCCCTCGCAGCTCTTCTGGCTGGCGACTGGCTGCTGTCTGATGAAGCCTTGTAAATACTGACATGCTGTAAACTTGTGGATCTGATTTCAGGGGGCTGTTTGTGCCACTCGCTCGCTCACCGCTGCCTTTTTAATGTCTGCTCCTCTCTTCTGATTGCTGTTTGTTGGGAATGCAGAAATGTAAGACACGTTCTGCTTCCGTTGGCTGGCCCGGAGCTCCTTCTCCTCATGCAGACGCTCCGAGTCTCACTCTCCTTTTTCAGCTCTCAAGTTTTATGAGAAAATTAGGAAAATCATGTCCTGGGAATTCGGTCTGTGTTTGCCGTTGTGGAGCGAGTGTTTTTCTAAGCTCCCTGACATGAGAAACGTCAATAAAAATACAAAACAGTCTGAAAATGTTCCCAAATAGGGCCCTTTAATAAAATGGCTCCCCGTTAGCTTGCGGTTTGGGAGCAGGAGGCCGGGCAGGAAGCCATTTTCACACAGGCCCAGCCTGACCCCGGCTCTTCTCTCTGAAAATAGAAGGGAGAGAAACAGAGAGCGGAGGAAAGGGAAAAGCCTCCTCCGCCACCGCGTTACCTGACAGAGAGAGAGAGAGAGAGAGAGAGAGAGAGAGAGAGAGAGAGAGAGAGAGAGAGAGAGAGGGAAAGAGGGAAAGAGGGTGAGGACAGAGAGCGTCCTGATGTCTTTTCCACCAGTCCTCCCATTCCTTTGGAAAACACTAAATCTTGTGAAGTTTATTTTCTTTGCAGCATCTGTGTTTTATAAGGGCTCTTTTAATTTGTTTTTACTCTGTCCGGCGGGGGATCCCCGCTCCTTTTTTCCTTCCCTTTGTGTCGGAGCCTTTTTAGCCCTCCCTGCAGTCCCTCTCTCACCCTTTCTTCTCCTCCCTCCTGTTTTCTTCTGCCTCCCTTTCTTCCCTCCTCCTGTGGAAGTTAGTGTTTTAATAATGATACTTTGGGGAATTGGGATGGTCGGCAGCGCCCCTCCTCTCCATCCCTCCTCCTCCTCTTCCAACATGTCTGGGAAAACAGTCCAGGAATGAAAGGTAGAATGTGGAGGCTCCGCCTCCACCTCCACTCCACCTGGGCTAGGTTACCTCCTCCATCATCTCAAACACTTTTACATCATGAGACTCAATACTTCAACACACAGTCACTGTTAAAAAAACCCAAAACTAACAATATTTAGCATCAGGAACCACGATCTGGAGCTTGAAATACTGCTGTAACTAAAGTACTGCTGTAACTAATAATCTCTACTGTGTATTGTTGAGGAGGTCATGACACAGGACAGCAGCAGCTCTGCAGGTTTTACTGATGGAAGTTATATTGAGTCTG
>NC_137627.1:27080127-27127627 GCF_963383615.2 Lipophrys pholis | reverse complement strand
CCCTGTTGCTCCTCCTCACACCTCCTGGTGGCTCCTCACACCTCATGACTGCTCTTCCCTACAACTCCTGGTTGTTCCTCCTCACACCTCCTGGAGGCTCCTCACACCTCCTGGTTTCTCCTCACACCTCCTGGTGGCTCCTCACACCTCCTGGTTCCTCCTCACATCTCCTGGTTCCTCCACACACCTCCTGGTGGCTCCTCACACCTCCTGGTGGCTCCTCACACCTCCTTGTGGCTCCGCACACCTCCTGGTTTCTCCTCACACCTCCTGGTTGCTCCTCCTCACATCTCCTGGTTCCTCCTCCTCACATCCCCTGGTTCCTCCTCACACCTCCTGATTGCTCCTCCTCACACCTCCTTGTGGCTCCTCACACCTCCTGGTTTCTCCTCACACCTCCTAGGTCCTCCTCACACCTCCTGGTTGCTCCTCCTTACACCACCTGGTTGCTCCTCCTCACACCTCCTGGTGGCTCATCACACCTCCTGACTGCTCTTCCCTACAACTCCTGGTTTCTCCTCCTCACACCTCCTGGTTTCTCCTCACACCTCCTGGTGGCTCCTCACACCTCCTGGTTTCTCCTCACACCTCCTGGTTTCTCCTCACACCTCCCTGTTGCTCCTCCTCACACCTCCTGGTGGCTCCTCACACCTCATGACTGCTCTTCCCTACAACTCCTGGTTGTTCCTCCTCACACCTCCTGGAGGCTCCTCACACCTCCTGGTTTCTCCTCACACCTCCTGGTGGCTCCTCACACCTCCTGGTTTCTTCTCACACCTCCTGGTGGCTCCTCCTCACACCTCCTGGTGGCTCCTCACACCTCCTGGTTGTTCGCCCTCACACCTCCTGGTGGCTCCTCACACCTCCTGGTTTCTCCTCACACCTCCTGGTGGCTCCTCACACCTCCTGGTTTCTCCTCACACCTCCTGGTTTCTCCTCACACCTCCTGGTTGCTCCTCCTCACACCTCCCGGTTTCTCCTCACACCTCCTGATTGGTCTTCCTCACACCTCCTGGTGGCTCCTCACACCTCCTGGTTTCTCCTCCTCACACCTCCTGATTGCTCCTCCTCACACCTCCTGGTGGATCCTCACACCTCCTGACTGCTCTTCCCTACAACTCCTGGTTTCTCCTCCTCACACCTCCTGGTTTCTCCTCACACCTCCTGGTGGCTCCTCACACCTCCTGGTTTCTCCTCACACCTCCTGGTTTCTCCTCACACCTCCCTGTTGCTCCTCCTCACACCTCCTGGTGGCTCCTCACACCTCATGACTGCTCTTCCCTACAACTCCTGGTTGTTCCTCCTCACACCTCCTGGAGGCTCCTCACACCTCCTGGTTTCTCCTCACACCTCCTGGTGGCTCCTCACACCTCCTGGTTTCTTCTCACACCTCCTGGTGGCTCCTCCTCACACCTCCTGGTGGCTCCTCACACCTCCTGGTTGTTCTTCCTCACACCTCCTGGTGGCTCCTCACACCTCCTGGTTTCTCCTCACACCTCCTGGTGGCTCCTCACACCTCCTGGTTTCTCCTCACACCTCCTGGTGGCTCCTCACACCTCCTGGTTTCTCCTCACACCTCCTGGTTTCTCCTCACACCTCCTGGTTGCTCCTCCTCACACCTCCCGGTTTCTCCTCACACCTCCTGATTGGTCTTCCTCACACCTCCTGGTGGCTCCTCACACCTCCTGGTTTCTCCTCCTCACACCTCCTGGTTGCTCCTCCTCACACCTCCTGGTGGATCCTCACACCTCCTGACTGCTCTTCCCTACAACCCCTGGTTTCTCCTCCTCACACCTCCTGGTTGTTCCTCCTCACACCTCCTGGTTGCTTCTCCTCACACCTCCTGGTTGCTCCTCCTCACACCTCCTGACTGCTCTTCCCTACAACCCCTGGTTTCTCCTCCTCACACCTCCTGGTTGTTCCTCCTCACACCTCCTGGTTGCTCCTCCTCACACCTCCTGGTGGCTCCTCACACCTCCTGGTTTCTTCTCACACCTCCTGGTTGTTCCTCCTCACACCTCCTGGTGGCTACTCACGCCTCCTGGTTTCTCCTCACACCTCCTGGTGGATCCTCACACCTCCTGGTTTCTTCTCACACCTCCAGGTGGCTCCTCCTCACACCTCCTGGTGGCTCCTCACACCTCCTGGTTTCTCCTCACACTTCCTGGTGGCTCCTCACACCTCCTAACTGCTCCTCCTTACATCTCCTGGTTGCTCCTCCCCACAGCGTTGGACCTGCTGCCCCGCCCGCTGGCCGGTTTGGCCTCAGCAGCCCCGGAGCTCCTTTGGCTCGTGGCTCCTGGCCGGCAGCGGCCTGCTTGTATCGGATGCAAATGGGGTATTAAACGAGGGAGAGAAACCTGAGATTGCATGACGACGGGCCGGTCGAGGAGAGAAGAAAGAGCGAGAAGGATAGAGAGAGACGGGCTTAATGTGAGAAGGGGATGCAAATGCTGTTGAGACAAGGGAGGGATGGATGGAAGAGAGGAGGGAGAGCGGCCGAGTCAGGTGTTGGTGTGAGTTTTTGGCACGGTCCGAGCTCTTTCTCCGGGCGATGGCCACGGAGATGGATTTGCATTGATGGATCTTCTTTCCATGGAGATGTCGTGTATCAGTGCCTGGGCACATCACGCCCCGCTCATTAATCAAATCATGGCCTCTGTATCTGTCTGCCAGACGCTTCTCATCTGTCTCCCTCGCTCCCTCTTTCTCTTTGTAGCAGCCTCGCTCAGCACTTTTCCTCCTCCTGTCTGCACGTCTTTCACCTTCAGTCGGCCTGTAGATCAGCTATTATGAAAACCACATATGTGTCAGCTCAACTTCACATCTTTAAAGTCTAAACATTGCAATCGGTGACGGAAACAACAGCTGCTGCAGAGAAGCAGCCCTCCACCAGCTCCAGCCTTCTCTCTCTGACACTCCTTTTCTCAAGCCACTGTAACTCATGAATTCCAGTCCTTTTCATCATACGGAGTCTCAAAATTCAGCTTTACTCAGAAATGAGGAAATGATTTCTGCCACAATATAGAGATATAGTATTATAGACATTTCACTGCTCTCCTGAAGCTCACACCCCTGAAGCTCACACCTCTGAAACTCACACCCCTGAAACTCACACCTCTGAAACTGACACTTCTGAAACTGACACTCTTGCAGCTCACACCTATTAAGCTCACACTCCTGAAACACACACCCCTGAAACTCACACTCTTGAAGCTCACGCTCCTGAAGCTCACACCCCTGGAGCTCACACTCCTGAAGCTCACACCCTTGAAGCTCACACTCCAGAACAACATAACCCTGAAGCTCACACTCCTGAAGCTCACACCCTTGAAGCTCACACTCCAGAATATCACGCCCCTGAAGCTCACACCCCTGAAGCTCACACTGATGCTCACACCGCTGAAGCTCACATCTCTGAAGTTCACACCCCTGATGCTCACACCCCTGAAGCTCACACTGATGCCCACACCCCTGAAGCTCACACCCCTGAAGCTCACACTGATGCCCACACCCCTGGTGCTCACACCCCTGAAGCTCACACTGATGCCCACACCCCTGAAGCTCACATCTCTGAAGTTCACACCCCTGAAGCTCACATCTCTAAAGCTCACCTCACAGAAGCTCAAACTCCTGAAGCTCACACGTTTTCTGTGACACAATGTTTCCGAGGTGGGAGGATTACGTCCTGCAGAAGTGTGTTAGTGCCATTGAAGAAAAAAACAAACATTTGGAGCTTAAGAAAAAAAAAAAACAACAACCGTCATGCACTTCAGAAAAAGTCAAAAATGAAAGTCGAGACCTTTTTTTTTTTTTTTTTTTTTACAAAGTGGAAACGTCCGTCCATCCACATGCCGGTGCATGTGACTGCTTCTACAAAATGCATTGCAGGCGGTTCAATGAAGTGGTGAAACGATGCTTCAGAATAGATTTGAGCTCATAAACAGTGTCGTTATCATCAGTATCAGGAAGAAGAGGCAGTGCAGCCTGCAGCTCTCCGGCGCAGACATTTGGCGAGTATGAAGGACATTGCTCGCGATCCCGGGGTTTTTATAAAATGTATTATTATCAAACAAGGAAATCCTGTGTACAATCGCATGTGCATAAGCAGTAAGCAACCCTATATAGTCAGAATTAAGTGATTTAATGTGATTTCACATCCATGGGCAAATGATGAGGGGTGGACAGACGTCTCCACTTTGTATAAAAAAAGACACTCTTTTTTTCTCCGTGAAAAAAACCAAAGAACATCTCAACTTTGATTTTGGCCCTTGTTTCTGAAGCACGTGAGGTTGTTTTTTTTTTTTTAAACCTCAGAAATTTTTTTCTTTAGTGGCCGTAATAATCTTCTGTACGCGTCACTTTTTCAAGTAACAAATATTATGCCCCATTAACACGTTTCCAATGAAAACATTTTTTTTTGTTTTCATTTGACAAAAGTTTCGCATTTACATGGCAGAGTTCTTAAAATGATGTCCGTTTCCACGGCAACGAGGGAAACACTGAAGATGATGAAGTTTTTGTCCCACTGGCAACAATTGTTGCCGAAGTGTATCCCTGTCATTTTCTACTCACAATAAAAAAGTCTCAAAGGTATTAATGCAACTTTTTCTACTTATGTGCTCACAGACAACTTAGACAAAGGTTTTGGTTTATAAAAAAATTGTTTCCAAGTGCTTCCTGTCACATGATCACCTGCTTCCTGCAAATCCTCCTGGAAAGAGGTCATTTTCATAGATTTCTCATGATTTCCCCCCCAAACATATTATAATTATTTAATCATTCAAGTCTCCAGAGTAACCCTCCCCCAACAAAATTGTACCTGGGATTAATATTTTTAGGTTCATTGGCTTATTTCTGTGAGTGGTAACAAAAGCTGCCAGTGGGCACGTAGCTTGTCGCTAACTAAAAGAAAACGCTGTCTGCAGGATTGCTCATAATTTACTTGTTTGCAATCGTACAATAATGCACAATGGCTCATTTTAGGCCACTTAGAATACTCTTCCTTGCTAAATAAATTCAGGTCTGGCAGAGAACGCTGAAGTGCCACCTGGAGTCAGGTTTTACGGTGACAACCTCTTCACAACCCTGCCTATGGTGGATGAGATGACCACCCTGAGAGGCTTGTGGCAGCTGTGGCACGCTGTGAGAAAATCAGCTCCATAGCGTTCCCTTTACAGGACTTTCTACATATGGGGTATGACGCTGTGGAAGGGATGATATGTTTTGTTTTAACCTGTTGGAGATTGTTTTTATATCATACAGCCTGAGATGTATATCTGATACAAAGGTTATTTATAACTCAAGAAACCAGTTCAAATTGTGTTTTGTTTTGAATTGTATACAGGGGGAACCAAGGTTTGAACCATGATCATTAGCTACCTTATTGGGATTATAATATCCTTTGGTGTCCATGTACAGTTTTACTTTTTATTTGTTTTACACCACCCACCCCCCTCCACCTTTTTGTTATTATTTAATATGACTTTATTATTATTTTGTTATTACTATATTATTATTATTTCTGTATTTTATTAGGTTACATTTGACATAGTGACAAAACTGTGTGACTTCTGGCAATGATTGCTGTATTTCTTTCAAATGGACTGTTATTCCAGTGACTGTCAAAATAAAACTAGCAAGTTGGATTGTTATTGCGGTGACTGTCAAAATAAAACTAGCAAGTTGGATTGTTATTACAGTGACTGTCAAAATAAAACTACTAAGTTGGATTGTTATTGCGGTGACTGTCAAAGTAAAACTACCAAGTTGGATTGTTATTACAGTGACTGTCAAAATAAAACTAGCAAGTTGGATTATTAGTACGGTGATCGTCAAAATAAAACTACTAAATTTGATTATTATTATGATGACTGTCAGAATTCTACTAACTACAAAGTCCCAGGAGAATATTCTGGAGGTATTATTGGTGAAAAGGTTTGAGCACTTGTAACAGTGGACTTTGTAGTTGTGTACAAGAAGTTGTGTACCTGTACCTTTTTTTTCTTTCTACAAATACAACACCACACTCACACATTCACAACTTCTTCATTACAGGAGTTTTAAAAACTGTCATGTTCACATTTTTCTTCCACTTGATCACAGATTCTGTTTTCTTCAACTACAAATCACATCGCGGTCCTCAGCTGAGATGTCTGGTGAAAATCTATCTGTGGTCCAGTCAGTGGAGAAAAAGGCAGAGTTTATCTGAGATTGACTGATTTCACAGCCAATCAGAAGAGAGTATTTTCTCTGTGTTGAGGCACGAGAAGAGTTCTCCCCACTTGGAATCAACACATTTATTGAATCAACAGCAGCAGAGACGTGTTGTCTTTTTAGCCCATTAATAAATCATCTCTGACACCAAGCTGAACAAAATCTTCCGTCACTTCTTTCCTCCATTTTTCTGCCTCAAAGCAGAGAAAAGCTCCTCTCTGCTGCATGTGCATGACCCGAAGATAGGTGGAGTGTTTTCAAAAAGTTCTTCTGATTGGGTCTGAGCACCGTTGTCGTGGAAACAGAGACCCAAAACATAATGAAAGTTTTGCATTTTCACTTGAAGTCGTTGTGGCGTAAACAGGAACTTAGATAACTGAAAGGTTCAGTAGCTGTCGAATAAAATCTGCATCACATCCTGATGTGTCAGCAAATATCAGAAATGAGGAAAAATGAAATCAGTCTTTTAAAATCTGATGAGAAATGTTCAACAATGATCAGCAGCTCCAAATGGAAGTTTCTACATTTCATAAAAGCAACAGTAGATACAGTTTTGTTAAATAAGTCAAAAGTTTACACTATTTTCATTTCCAAGTTTCACATTATTGTTGGTCTTTGAAAAATATTTTTATTGACATTTTTAAGTCAAGTAAGCGATTAGAAGAAAAAACAAAGTTTACATGAAATAGATTTCATTTGTTTAATATTAAAAATAAATAAATAAATAAAATAAATCCTTAAAAAAGTCCTCAAACATGAATAAAGAGCAGGTGGAACGTCCATGTTGAGAAAGAAGTCTGACCTGATCTTTAACATTCTGCCCCTGGTGCAGGGTGGGGGGCAGTGGAGGGGTGGGGGTGGGGGTGGGGGGGGGGGGTTCTCTGGAGAAGGGCAGGCCCAGCTTTGGCAGCACTAATGAAACTCAGACCTACACGTTAATGATCTAAAAGACTGGAGCAAAACACTCAGCGCTCCCTTTCCGCTCACATTCAGCCTCCTCTTGATCGCTCCTTCCCAATAACGACGAGGCACTCTCCTCCTCTACCTTCTTTGTGGGCTTTGATGTTTTCTTTGTCCCCTCCTGCCCCCTCCCTGCTTTTCATTCCTTTATGTTTCCCGGCTGTCCATCATCTATTAACCCAACAAGTGGAACAAGGCAAACATTCAGACGCAGTATTGTGGTGCACCCGCAGGTTTGCTCTTTATTTCTTTTGAAAGCACTTGAACTTGGAATTTTCTTTGGGCTGCCCATTGAACCCACAGGTTCCTCTTCTTTGTTGTAGCTCTTGTCACAGGATTACAAACATATTTGTTTTATAAGCCACAGCTGGAAACCCAAAGGCTGAATGTTTCAGTGTCACTGCTTCTTTGCAATTGTGTCGATTCTCATTGTGTTGATTGGCTCAAAGCTTTGCAAGCTTCACACAACGCTCAGGAACTAGAAAGTATCTGCACAGCTTGTTGATGAGCTTTAATAGAAATGAACTCCTGAGAGTAAAAGCCATCCTGCGCACTGGCCTATTAGATCCTGGTCTGACCGGGTCCGTTCAGAGTTCTGCTTCCTGTCACTCTTCATTTTGATTCGGTTTTAGTCTTTTGCCAATAATAGAATTTTGTTTCAGTCTATAAATATTTGTAAGTATTTTAGTTTAGTAACTATGTAGTGAATTTCGTTGACTTAAGTAAAAAAAAAAAAGATTCAACTTACAGATTTAATTCTCTGGGTTTGAGAATAACTTTATTTACTTGACTTTGCTCTTTCATAGAAACAAAGATAATGAAAAACATGACTTTGCTTTACCAAACATTTTGATAAATACAGCAGAGAATTTTACTGTGCAAATGTAATGATAATGTCTCAACATGTTGACTCATAATTAAACGTTGAAGTCACAGGCCAGAGCAGTGCCTCCCTCACTATGATAAAACTGTCCTGCCAAAGACACACCTGAACAATACTCCTGCTGTGAGGTGGAGGGATCATCACTAACACACACTTAATATATTTAAGTGTGAGCAATATTTGAGAAAAATAGACTTTTTGTCTACAAAGGAAAAACTATTCGATCTTTGAGTTCAAATCATGAAAAATGGCAGCAAACATAAACATTGTATTTACATTTTTGTTCAGTGTAAAACCATTAGGTCTACCTGCTGTGAATCATGAACAGGATTCAATCATTTGTCCAATGGCATTGGTGCAAAACACAATATTCACAAGCAAAACTTCAAGTTCTCTGGTTTAAACATTTAACTGTTAAAGGTGCAACTTCTTCTGGAGAGTGAGCAATCAACCAACACACACACCACACACACACACACACACACACACACACACACACACACACACACACACACACACACACACACACACACACACACACACACACACACACACACACACACACACACACACACACACACACACACACACACACACACACAAGCTTAAAACAACACATATTAACTGACGGCAGCTCGTAAGGCTCTTCTGTGTGTTGAGTTCAGGACGAATTAACAGTAATGTTGTTTCAAATAGTTTGTTTTTGCGAGTTCGAATCACTGCATCTGGTTTACAAACTGTTTTTATCTTGATAATGTCTGCAATGTGTCCATACATCAGCTCTTCTTATTCTTCTTGTTAATGTTTTGTCGGTGAGTTTCCTTCAGTCCGTGGAGGTTAGCGGCCTGCAGATGGATCAAACCAGCTGGTTGATCTTCTAACCTCTGGTTGGAGGACTCTGCACCTCTCCGCCCTTCCACATGACACCGAGTCGTATTAGTGATAACTTCCTGTCAGTGCTCACCTTAGCTGGAGTCAGATTCTCCTCACTGTGCATGTCTGTTAAGTAATGTGGCACTTCTTTTCTGATGTTGTTTGAATTTACTTCAATGTAAATGTTGCTGATTCAGTAAGAGCAATGCAATGAAATATAATTGTAGATTTTGACTTTCCTTCTTAAATCCTAAACTTTACATGCGTGTTTCCTTCACTTCTTTAACCAAATGTGAACTCCACTGACCTCGTCTTTCACTAGTTTTCACAGTTTTTCTTCTGGTTTTTTTCTGGAAGGTGAATCAAGAAAGATGTGATTTGAACTTCAGTTAAGATGAGATGAGTTGAGATAAACTTTATTAGCCCTAAGCAGTGACAGAACTGAGAATATATATATATATATATATATATATATATATCTATATATATATAGATATATATATATATATATATATATATCTATATATATATAGATATATATATATATACTACTCTCAACGACTACCCTCAACCCTCCATCACTCCTCTCACCCCCTCCATCACCCCTATATCACTCCTTTCACCCCCTCCATAATTCCTCTCACCCCCATCACTCCATCACCCCATATCACTCCCTTGTAGGGAGTGATGTACATATATATATATATATATATATATATATATATATATATATATATATATATATATATATATATGTTCAAAGTGACTATTGCAGTTGACATAAAGGGGTTTACGGAACAGTGGGACTTTGAAACGTCTACCTGATGGTAGTAACTGGATGGAGTGATGGAGGGGTGAAAGCAGTGATGGAGGGGTGAAGGGAGTGATGTAGGGGTGATGGAGTGATGGGGGTGAGAGGAATGATGGAGCGGGTGAAAGGAGTGATGTAGGGGTGATGGAGGGGGTGAGAGGAGTGATGGAGGGTTGAGAGTAGTGGTCAGGGGTGGGATAAGTGATGGAGGGGGTGAAATGAGTGATGGAGGGGTGATGGAGGGGGTGAGATGAGTGGTGGAGGGGTGAGAGAATCAGGCATCTTTCCTGATCAGAGAGCGGTTGTACAGTTCAGGGATCTGACTTTGTGATGAACACATGATTCTGCTGCCTGTTTAATGATATGAGAGAATTTAGTTTTGTGTTTAGTGGAGAGGAGCCGTACAGGATGAGATGGTGAATGTTTAGTGGAGAGGAGCCGTACAGGATGCAGCGTTTAGCATGTTATTCAGCTTTGATGCTAATGCTCAGCAGAAATGTTTCTGGAATCATGTTGTTGGTGTGCTCCTCCTCCTCCTCCTCCTCCTCCTGCAGGCCTCAGGCTGCTGACACATGTTGAGGCGCACTACAGAGTTTGTCTTCACTAAATCCTGCTTCACTGCCGCCTCTGCCTGAGATGAACTCTGACCTGTGGAACCGGCCGTGGTGGAGGAGGGTGGCGAGGGTGGTGAGGGTGGGGGCAGGCGGGGCCTCAGAGCCCTAGGAGCCCCCGGGAGGCCCTGGGAGTCCTCAGGAAGCCCCGGGAGGCCCCCAGAGCCCCCAGGAGTCCGTTTACATGCCTGATTATGTTTGGCTGCAGCTCCTCCGTGAATGTGAGACAAGATGTGTTATTCTGGATCATCTGTGTGTGTGTGTGTGTGTGTGTGTGTGTGTGTGTGTGTGTGTGTGTGTGTGTGTGTGTGTGTGTGTGTGTGTGTGTGTGTGTGTGTGTGTGTGTGTGTGTGTGTGTGTGTGTGTGTGTGTGTGTGTGTGCGTGTGTGCGTGCGTAAGGGGCCTGTTGATTGGTCTTGATTAACGGGCTGCCAGGCACTAGAAGCAGAGTCTTTGGAACGAAGCATCTTGAGTTGGTTATTTGCAATCATTCAACAGGAGGCCTTGAACCCAGGTTCTGTGTGTGTGTGTGTGTGTGTGTGCGCGTGCGTGTGTGTGTCCTTTGTGCGCGTGTGTGTGTGTGTGTGTGTGTGTGTGTGTGCGTGTGTGCGTGCGTGCGTGCGTGCGTGCGTGTGTGTGTGTGTGTGTGCGTACTTTGTGGATGAGGGAAAACGATGTAAATATTCAGAGCAAAGGCTGGAAAAGTTCTTTTAAACAGGTTTTATTGTATTTCTTTGGAATCGACTGTTGTTTACCTTTGTTTTCCAGACGTTTCTCAGTGATGTTTTATTTCTGGTCATATGGTTAAAATGCCTCCTGGTGGATATGAAAGTGTCAAATATGAATCACCACATGTGACCAACTCATTTCAGGATATCTTTCATCCTCATAATAATCTCCTTTAACAACTTGTAGCTGGTTCTTAATTCTTTAACTGTGGAAAAAAGATTGAAGTTGCTCTGGTATATTTGAACCTTTCAGAAATGATCCTGTGTTTTAAGATGTCTTTAATATTTCCTACATCCTGATCTGAACTCTTTTTTCAGACATGTAATGTGTTGTTACCCTTTAACGTCCACAATAATGTTTTGGGGGTATTTATTTCATCATTTAATTTAGACACAAGAAAACAAAACCTCATTTTCACAAACATAATCCAAGAGATTGTTTTCAATCTTGTCAATCATTATCCTTCATTCCATAATTTCATCAAGGGTACTCAAATAAGAAAGTTGTTGTCAAATACATTTGTTTGCAGTTTGTTCTAGCAGTTTTATAACAACTTCAGAAAACAAATATGTTCAAATGTGTTTGAACAACACCTCACTATTATCAGAGATTCAATCAGGTTGTTTAAAATTAATACAGCTGGTCAGCTTATGAGCAATGATTCTGGATCTGTATGTCAAATACTCACTGTGGTTCAGTTTGGACATGAACAAGAAAAAACTATCCACGGTCTAGAAACAGGAAGGTTCAACGTTTAAATTCATTTTATTCCCAGATTATCCAGAGTCACTGTAATAACCCTGAATGTGTGTGTGTGTGTGTGTGTGTGTGTGTGTGTGTGTGTGTGTGTGTGTGTGTGTGTGTGTGTGTGTGTGTGTGTGTGTGTGTGTGTGTGTGTGTGTGTGTGTGTGTGTGTGTGTGTGTGTGTGTGTGTGTCCTGCAGCCAAACTGAGCAGCCAGGATTCGTACAATAACTTCACCAATAACAACATGGGGAACCCGCGGCTCACCCCGCTGCCCAGCCTCACCGTGGTGCTGCCGCTGGCACAGATCAAACAGCCCATGACCCTGGGAACCATCACCAAGCGCACCGGGTAGGTCTCACACACACACACACACACACACACACACACACACACACACACACACACACACACACACACACACACACACACACACACACACCCTCCACAGGAGCTCCACTTTATGGCGTACATGTGTTATATAGCTTCAGTTTGATCCCGTTACCTCATTATCACAGTATCAGTGTTCATAACTCAGTGCAGCTCTGTGCTTCCATCCCTCGTCTTCCTCAAGTGCTTTCTACTTTTCTGTTAACACATGTGACTCAACATTTTACTGTACAATCTTACTAATAAACACCTGCACTCTAGTTTACAATGCTATTTGATCTATATATATATCTATATCTATATACCAGTGATATATATATATATATATATATATATATATATATATATATTAGGGTGGTCCTTAAATATGGAAGTTGGAAATTCTAAGCTCCAACCTATGAAATTTGTTGGATTAGCTGAGAAAACTATCCTCGTGAATTTTTTTCTCAATTGGACAACCTTCACCCCTCCCTCTGTGACCTTTAAATCCCCCCCCCCCCCCCCCCCCCCCCCAGCTCCTTGGGGCGCTCATAATCTGGGAATAAATACAACATATAACAATTAAAATTAGAATGAAAATTAAAGTTTTAACATCAGAACTGATATCAAGCAATTTAATCTACAATTGTACATGTATGGAAAAGGACAAATATGATGAAAATTATAAACATTCAAAAGTTCAAAACATCATTATATGACTAAGTAGTAAGTATGCTTGTATTTCTGTTTTTTCTAAATGTGAAAACAAAATCATTAAATAAAAAGCAATATTCATATTCCATATCCATTATCCAACTTTCAGTCTCTGTCCCAAATATCTGTTTACGTTCCCTTTAAGGCTGCTGAGCCCGTCTATTGGCTCCCAGCTTAGTTTACATGGGTCTTCTGCTGAGGCACCATACCAGCAGCTACCGTCTTCTTTTTGGAGTCTGGACATTCTGTGCGATGACGAGAAACAGATTGGAGGAGAAACTGCAGTTGCTCCTCATTCTGAGTTAGCTTTCCATTGTATTGTTGGATTAAGGCGACACTGCACTCAGCATGGTCGTTGATGACCGCTATCTGCTGCTGCTGCTGTCTGGAAGTCTTCACGCTGCTGCCAAGTAGTAGGATCAGTGTCAAGGAAGCCGTCTTCCAAACTCAGCTTCTGGAAGAATTGTCCTGTGTTGGTTGTTGCCAAGTCTTTCAGCTGGAGTTCAGAAATAGCTTGATTTGGGAGTGTTGGGCGCTTCTCTGGAGATTCATCTCCCACTGTGGCATGAAGTGTGGTGAGGATTTGCCTCTTTTCCTCCACTTTGACGAGGGGGTCAAAAAGTGCCAGAGCGACAAGCTCCTCTGAGAGGTACCACAGATGCCCTGCGAGTTTGTTCAGGGCTGCCTTAGCTAAGTCCCGGCTGGATTGAGTGTAGGGGTAGGCCATCAAATTCTTCAGCAACTGAAGCTCATGTCTTGGGGCGGCGGCGGCATCTGGTGCCAGTGTCCATGCTTTAGTATACAGGAGACATACGAAGACAGCGATTTGCCGCAGGCCCTTCTCCTCTCTTGAATTGGCTCCGGAACATCCATACCTTCAGTGCATAGATGGCTTTGGACATCCACCTTGCATGGTGCTTGGGTCTTGGAGCTAAGAACCTGACTCCTCTCGGTGGAACTTGGCCGAGGAAGATCCCAGTCAATTCTAGCAGCTCCCTGTAGTCGTCTCGAAGGCCCTCGTGGTTAATTAGTGCGGTCTGAAACCAATTCTTGTCCACAGATTCCAGTAGAAGTAGTAGGTGAGATAAGGCTGAACTTCAGTCTCAGTGAGGGAGGGGTAAATGTTGTTGGAATTGGAAAAAAAATAACCAGGAGAGTTTTTCCAGCTATTCCAACAAATGTAGGGGGTTGGAGCTGAAAAAATATTATTTAGAAAATTTACCCCTCTGGAAGGACCACCCTAATATATATATATATATATATATATATATATATATATATATATATATATATATATAACACATCAGCTTGTTGCTTTTTCTTCAGCATTTTCCCACAAAACCACAGAAGTGAGCTCAGTCACTGGGTTTCACTCCTGAGTCAGTCTGAAGCCTGCAGAGATTCACATTGGATTATCTTCTGATGGCTGCAGCAGCCTGAAGCTTGTGAAGAGCTTCACACCTTCAGCAGACTCCTCCTCCTCTCCCTCATCCTCTTCCTCCTCCTCCTCTCCCTACTGACCCCCCCCCCCATCTTCCTCCTCCATCAGAGTGTAACCTGTGTAAGTACAAACGTCTCAGACTGCCCTGTTGACTTCCTCTCGGCTCAGTTTCACACTGAAAGCAGCTTCATCCTGCATCACGAGGCCCCTCAACATTTCCAGGCATAGAAAACTAAACCTTTAGACTCAGTCTGTGCTCAGGACACTGAGCTACCACACTGCTTGCTCTTTATTGTTTCACACAAATTAGAAGTTTGTATTGGTAGATTTTAAATTATAGACATTACTAGAGGCTGCCTCTTTTTTTATTCGATTTTTATTCCAGATACATTTAAATGTGCATGTTAAAATGAAACAGCAGAATCTGAAAGTAGATATTAATGCCCAAGTGTAGTTTGATTTTACTAACTAACTAACTAACTAACTAACTAACTAACTAATAGTCTCAATCTTCTGAGTATTGACAGCTGTAACTACACATCCTTGGGACTTCCTGTGTTGACGATGTCTGATACTGTAATAAAGTGTTTCGCTGATGTCCACAGCTGGTAATTGACTTTGCTCCTGTGTGCCGCTGAAGCTTTAAAGAGTGGATTGAAGGCTCTTTGTTGTAGACTTGTAGTGCTGTACCTGAGGAGAGGATTTAAATCCCATTAATCAGCTTGTGAAAACAGTGTTTTGTGTCAGCAGTTGCTCCTCTCACACATCCAGCTGCTGCAGCAGACTTCTTTTGTCTCAGGCCGACAGGTTCTTTGCATAGGGTAATGAAGCACAGCCTTTCTGTGGCTGATTTCCTCAGCAGATAAAACACATCCTTCCTGCCCCCAACCTTTTAAATGATATTCAAGTTCTATTAAATGTTGTGGAACCGCAGCGTGGAGCGTTCAGGCAATTCAGTTTGAGAGTAAGACGGCGCTCTGCTCCTCCACCTCTGTTTTTCTGCTGGATCTTTGCCATACATTGAAATGATGTAGTTTTAAGAGCATCAGCTACGACAGGCCTAAGCTAAGTGTATTTACATACAGTACAGGTGGCTTCACAAATATGGGCAGATTTTAATATTTTCATTTAAATGTCATTTTCATGCCCAGTTTGAATGGGAAATGCTATAATGATTCAAACAGACGGTGAGGGATTCGTCTCCCCGGGATATTTGATAAGTGAGCTTTGAGGATCAGAGGAGGGGTCGCGTCATGTGGTCAACATAAACAGCTTCAGGCCTTCTCCCAAAGTCATTAAGGTGACCTGCAAACTTCATTTGCTTTGTAAAGATGATTATTGCACATGGGCGGCTGCGCCGTCTCTGAGCTGTTTATGATGATGCCCCGGTACCTGCCACTGGCTTTCATTCTGACTGCTGGAATATTTCATGTCACACGGGGCTGATTTAAGGCCTGAAAAATCATATTTATTTCTCTCAGTGTTTCAATTCCCAACTTATATCTGATCTGATTCATCTGAACGGTTTATTTCTTCTGCTGTAACAACAACAACAATAACAATAATAATAACAACAACAACAATAATAATAATAATAATAATAATAATAATATTAATATTAATAATAATAACAACAACAACAACAGCGATAATAATAATAATAATAATAATAATAATAATAATAATAATAATAATGTTAAATTAGCACTCTTCCTGTAAAAATGAATAAATCAAGAGTAGTGTGATGGGGGGAAAAAAACAAAAACAAAAAAAACATTTTTTTTTTGGGTGGAGTTCAAATTATTGATCCAAAGCTGAGCCAAAAACAATTCCTTGAGTTACAATATTTTACCATTGATACTTTTGTTCACTAAAATAACAACAGACTTTTAATTATTGATAAACATTAAAGCTGTGGAACTTCCTCTGTCGTTTTTGGGTTCTATTAACTACCAAGCCCCTAAGAGAGGCTGCATTGACAATTGCTCTGATACGTTTGACCTCTCTGTTGTCTTGTTTTCACTGTTATGTCTACCTCATTCTTTTTTTTTTTACTGTTTTACCCTACAGTATTATATTCTAGCCTGTAGAGTTTAACGTGTGTCATTTCTATTTTTTTTTAAATCTCATGTGCGAGGGAAATGCAAAATTCTCTATGTGTAGCACAACCGACGAAAGAAGCAACTTTGACTAAAACTTAAATTGGACAATGTTCATTAAATATTTGTTCAAAAGTGAAAGTAATTTACACATAGATAAAGTAATTATTTCATATATATATGAAGACTTGTTTTGTTGAAGTTGTTAATTTTAGGTTTGTGTTCGGATTGAGACTTTTTGATGATCAGGATTTCTTTTCCTTTGTGCTGCTTCATGTGAACTTTGATTCACTCTGACAAGGAATCCCAGAGCTTCACCAGATCACAGTTCTCTCTCAAATGCCTTGATGATGTTCAGATTCCATCATTTGATGAATCTAATGCCTCCAGGATCAGAGGGATGAATGCAGCCTCACAGAATTATGGACTTCATTTGATTTCATTTGGGGGCCTGTAACTAAACTGAAGCTCTGCATTCTCAAAGATCTCAGCTTCAGTTTCCTGTGTCCACAGAATATGGTCCCACAAAGACGGCGGTGCTTCTCTGAGACTCGTTGGCTTTTTGTGACATTTTCTCGTCAGTGCTGATGAGACGTTCCAGACGTTCTGAAGCTCCCTGCGTGTCCTGTGTTCTGTTTCCAACCTGAATTGTAATAGTTGACTTCCTTGATGAGTATGTTCAACACTAAGTTTCAGAGTTGGAAAGATGTTGAGCTTTTATCAGTTGATGTGTCTGCTTGTGAAGCACCTTCCACCGCTGCTTTGACTCCGCCGGACGTTATAGAACCTGCAACACTGCTCTTTCCATCCAGTCCAGAGAAGGCCGCGGTATTAATGCATCAGGACATGCAGCTGTGCAGCCGACACACACACACACACACACACACACACACACACACACACACACACACACACACACACACACACACACACACACACACACACACACACACACACACACGCACACACACTCTGAGCGAGGCAGCAGGTTTAGCCCCCAGAGTCGAGGCTGATATCATATGCTTTCACTGTATACTTGCCCAGGAGTACCCAGGCACCATCTGTCTGTCTGCACAGCCCTCTCTTCTTTGTGTGTGTGTGTGTGTGTGTGTGTGTGTGTGTGTGTGTGTGTGTGTGTGTGTGTGTGTGTGTGTGTGTGTGTGTGTGTGTGTGTGTGTGTGTGTGTGTGTGTGTGTGTGTGTGTGTGTGTGTGTGTGTGTGTGTGTGTGTGTGTGCGTGTGCATGTGTGTGTGTGGAGAGAGGAGCGTCCAGCAGCTGTATTTACACCTGTATGAGCAGATCCCTGTTGTCAGGGCAGCACAGGAGCTCACCAGCTGTTTCACCTACATCCACCACCGAGCTGACGTTGTGTGCACTCTGCTATGACACACACACACACACACACACACACACACACACACACACACACACACACACACACACACACACACACACACACACACACACACACACACATGAACGCCGATAAAGTGTTTCACCCCCTGTGTGCGACCAGGCTGGGAGGTGCGATACTTTCACAGGCCTCTGGCACGCCTGCAGACCACCAAAGTGACAAATAGGCTGTGATCTGCAGCATGAAGTCCTCAACATCAAAGATGACCTCGGCGTGTTCGTGCAGAGCGGCTCTTAATTTACATGTCGATGCCTCCCTCGTCGTCAAAGTGGGGAGGTAGAGTTGGATGTTGCTCGGCATCCGCCTGATAACCCCACTTGAAACAAGGCCAGGTCAGAGAGCGGAGGAACGTCGCCAAGCTGCTACTCCTCAAAGTCTGCCGGGAATCCCAAACAGGAGGATTCATGCAGAAACATTTGCTTTGATTTTTCCTAATTTGTTAAGAGAGAGAACCAGAAGTGAGCTGCAGATGCACCAAATAGCCGACATCCCACACATTTTACAAAAAGTCATGAAACCAGATCAGTGCAGCCAGCAGACTCTTTTCATAGTGCAGGATGTGAACGTTCATCCCGACATGTGCAGCACTTGTTTGTATTCCTGCACCATGACCACAGATCCTCACCACACCCTCCCCTCCTCCTGCAGGTCCTCAAACAGTCAGCGTGGCTCATCCAGCCTTCAGTAACACCCAGAAACTGCTCATCGCACAGACACATGATCACTGGGCTCATGTGTTTACAGATAACAAACATTCACACCTGTTCACAGGAGACCAGGAGAGGATGCAGCAAGACAAGTCCTGTTTCAGAAGAAGTGATATCAAGTCACCTCAGCATCTTCTCAAGCTCACTGTAGATCAACACATTAATACAAAAACTGCTAAAAAAAACATCAACCGTATAAAGAATGCATCATTCAGTAGTGTGCAGCATCAAGTTTAAAAGTCTGGCTGAAAGCTGGGTCTCCAGGAGTCCAGGGATTGAGTGTCAGAGCGGCTGCAGGCTCTGGACCTCTGGTGGGCAGTGATGAAGTGGATGTGTTCTTGAATTAAAACGAGAATGATTTTATCAATGGATGAAGGTCTGAGGGAATCTCTGGAGTCCAGACGGGAGGTGACCGGAGCGTGCAGCAGTGATGAGGTTGGGAATCCTCCCTCTCTCTGCGAACATGGAGTGGTGCTTCGATGTGACCCTGGATCCATCCTGTGACGGAGCCTGTTATAGATGAAAGAAAAAATACAAAGAACTTCCTCTGCTGAAAATTCACAGTCACAACTTAATCTGTTTCACAGATTAAAAGTACGATATTGACAGACAGCTCAGCCCGTGTTCTGCCAGGAGAGATTTAACTTGTCAAAAAGCCTGTCAGGGTCAAATTTGGGATTTACAAGCAGACAAACTATTGCACACTTATCCCATGTACACACTGTCTGACTTTAACACAGACCAACGGAAATCCAAATGGAAGATTGTCAAACAAAACACCATCCCGGACCAAATCCCCCTGATGACATTCTCAAGTGAACAGCGATGAAAGTGCAGCGCGGGTAACGAGCAGGACGACAGCCAAACAACGAATGAGACCCGCTGACCTGCTGCAGATGTGCCTGAGATTACTGTAATACGTGCTGCCATTGTCTTCCTGAGCTGGAAAGGAGCTTTAAGAATGCACGACAGCAAGCTAAACCATTTGCACAAATCACCTCTCTTGTGTCTCGTTTTAATGGCCCAGGCGGAGCTGCTATTAGGGCCAACGGGTTAAGAGATGAACGTGTGAACGATTATTCTGTGGGAGTGGGGTCGTCGCCCTCGCAGGTCGATTACAGTGGCTCTTCTCCTCAGTCATGCGCTGGTCTTAACTCCACTGACCCAGGTTAAACTCCCGGTTCCCATCATGCCGTGGGCCGCTGGAGGAGGCGGTGCGTCGACGGGCTGCTGTGCAGACTGTCTGCACTGTTTACAGCCGGCTCACCGCCGTGCCGACGGGCCAGCATGAGCTCATCTCTGGTTGCGTTGACATGTTGATTTGTGATGCTAAAGGATAGCTTTGGGATTTTACAAGTCGGCTCTAAAAACAACACTGATGTGTCACGGTAAACCTCCACGCGTGCCTGTGACTCCTAATTACTCATCAACCACACCGAGTCGTCTGACTTTACTTGACTGTCGCTTTGTTATCGAGAAGGAACTTTTGAAGACTTGGCCAGCTTCTCTGGAAGCTTTCGATTTAAATTTATTATCTTTTATTTATTTGCACAAAATAAGAATTTCCAACAGAATTCCAGGAAGATGAAACTAGACTGTGTTCCGGAGAGGAAAAGAAGTCCAGTGGCTTCTATGAAACCCTCCTCATCAGTAAACATCCCTACATTTGTATAATGGAATTAAAAATAAGAAAGAAGGAAGGAAGAACAAGCAGAAAACAAAGAGGAGTGAATAAAGAGAGTCACAACATAGAATCAGTGGGATCCCGTTTGGACAACAGATGATTCAATCATTTAGCTTGAAGACGTTCAAAGAGGGAAGCATTGGAAGAGGCTGATCCAGAGAATTCCAGAGTTTGGGCCATGAAAGTGAATAGAAAGTTGATGTTTGGAGGAACGACAGAGCGGCAGCTGCAAGTCTTTTGGTTCCTCGTCGGGTCGGAGTGAACGTCTGATGACGAGAGCAAAAGTTGTCAAATGTGTCTGGAAGCTCTCGTTCATTTTTAATGAATTTATACATAAATATACACGTTTGTTAAGACTTAATGAATTAAATTCTTGAAAGCTGTTGTTGTATGAGAAGTTTTTGATGAAGAGGAGGATGTGAGGCAGCCCAGACGATATTACAGTAAGCGAGGTTTGGATATATTAAACTGTGGTACAGCCACATTAGAATGAAGGAGATCCTCTTCTGATGACACCAGAGGACTTCATCCCTCTGTTGGGTGTGGTTTCCTCATGACCGTCTCTCATCAACTAAAACATCCACAAACATCTTCAACTTCAACTTCATTCATTTGTCATTTTGGCTCCGTTTGAGGAAATTCTTTGTTTTCATTTTTGAATCTTATATAACTGGATTGTCTGATATTCATTGTGAGTCTGTTCATCTGAAACCACTTTGCTGCACATGACAGTGTTGTTAAGCAGTCAGAGTGAGATATGACAAAACTGGTGTCGTCTGCAAATAAACAATATCAGGAAGGTTGAATTTGATAATTCAGCAAGATCATTTATAAAAATGAGAAAGAGTAGCAGTCCTAAAATGTATCCATATTTAATCTTGACCTGTGACACTTAAAACCATTTATACATAAATACTGCTCCCTGCTCCCTGTGTAGTCACCAAGCCAACATTCTGAAAACTGTATTTGTGAAGTTTTGATCAAATGCCTTTGATAAACCTGGAAAAACACTGTCTACAAACATGTTTTTAACCATAGCTTCCAAAATTTAAAATTTACTTTGATGACTCCTTCCTTTGCATGTTGTTAACTATCAGTGTTTGGCTTCACTGTAGTGTTTTAAAAGATTGAGAGCTAAATCAACCAATTTAAAGACTTTTAAAGACACACACACACACACACACACACACACACACACACACACACACACACACACACACACACACACACACTTGACCCGCCCTCCTTCACTCTGGAGCCAATCAGAGAGCTCTCATCAGATCCTTTGAGCAGCTTTACTGTCATTATTGCGAGTACACAGTTGAACATGACGATGGATATGACCAACAAGAAGTTCTGAGAGTCCAGGAGGGATGAGGAAATGGCATCTTGTAAAACCCTGAAGCCTACTTGACCTTTGCTCCCCCACCCTGCCAGTCCATCCCTCTCCCACTGGTGTCGGTCCATTTTCCCAGCTGGAGGCTTACGGTGCGGCCTCAGCAGGAGCCCTGTGTCCAGCAGAGGGTCTCCGGCGGAACCCGTCCACCTCCAACCCCCCGTGGAGCTCTGATAAGTGGCAGTTCACCAGGGGGCCTCCATTCCACCAGCCCGGGTTCATTTCTTCACCGGCGCTCCAGGAATGAGGCAATCTGGGGCAAATAGCTGCGTCTCGTGTCCCAGTGGAGCACTTCTCTACACATCCACGTAGCAGGACTAATTGGAGACTGTGTGCTATCGTTGGGAGGGCCGGGCGGATGCGGCCACAGCGATAAAATAAAGAAGTGCTGCAGAGTGCTTTAGTTGGCTGGGGATTGTGTTTTTTCATGAGCGGGGGAGGTCGGCTCGCAGGGACAGAGTTCAGTCTCATCGGACCTTTATTGCTGCGAGGAAAAGGCTTATTTACTGTAAACTGTTTACGGAGCTCTGTCACTATCTCTGGACAAGCAGGATAAACACAGGAACACACTCCCACTCCTAATGTCTTGTAAACAGCCGAAACACGCAGAGACTGTCGGACAGAAATACATCCTGACACAGACACTACACTCTGGATGACTCTTGGACACACAGGCTGCATACTTGTTCACATAATCATAGCGAACACACATTTTGCCCACACCCGCTCCTCCAAACAGACACGCACTCTCACAGGACAATGCAGCGGCCCGAAATACACACATGCACTAAAAAAAGCCGTCGCATGCAAACACACAGCTCCTTGTCTCAACAATGGCTGAGTGCTGTTAGTTTTACTGCCGTCCCCAGTTGTTGTACAAATTGGATAAACTCCTTGTGCTCTTTCTCAATCTCAACGAGCAGCTTCCCATCGTTTGTGTGTTGTATTTACTCTGCACATGAACACGAGCCTTGTTAAAGACGGATGTTGAAACAGGGAAGAAAACACACACAGTGGGCAGACATGCAGCATCTGCAAGATATATGGAATCACACTCTGCAGATGAATCACCGAGTCGTCCTGCAGGTTCTCAATCCATCTCGGGTCGGAGACGTTCGGCTTCCTGCCGCCGACGTGTTGCGCACTTAAACAGACACGTTAGAAAGCATGTAATGTGAAAAGTGTGTTTGCTCAAGTGTGCTAGTTTAATAATGTTTTTTCCGTCTATCTCTGTGCCCTTCACCCCTCACCCCTCACCCCCCTCTCATCAAGACCCTACCTCTTTGGGGCGGGATGTTTTGCCATTAAAACTCCATGGTGAGTTTTTTGCTTCTCCCCTCCGTTTGGCTCCCGCAGCAGCATGCGACCGTACACTTCACCACCGCGCCTCGCCACGCCACACCACCTCTTCCTCCTCCTTCTCCGACATCTCGTTTGACTTCTGCTATATTTTCAACACATTCCTCATGCAGGGCAAAGTCCACCGAGAGCTGTTTTGTCTATTTTGTCCCCTGTGGTGCTGTTTCCCTCTGTGTCTTCTGTTTGACTGTGTGGTGAGTCGTGGCAGTCACGTGATGCTTTTAAAGTCATTACCCCAGTATTTTTGCGGGGTTTTGGTTTCGCATTGTATTTGAGGCCTGCTCCATTTAAAGCCGCCACGGACACACAGCTGCATGTTTTCTGTTTGCATCCCAGGTGGTAATTGAAGGGACGTGTCCCAGAGCATCAGTGCAGTGTGGTTTCTTTGAGTCAAACATCTCTGTCTTCTTATATATTTCATTTTCTCTCTTCAGACCCTCTGTTATGTTCTGTGTAATACACATGTGTGTTTTTTTCCGACTCAGCCTGCTGTTGTCACTTTTCTTTTTCCATTGGACGCATTTGCACGCCATAATTGTGTATTATCATATTGTGTTTGTACTGTGTCTGATTACAGTGACGAGTCACATGTACTATTCCGATGAGTCAAATACCTAGTCTGTTTGGTTCAGTTAATTGTCACTAAACATGTTATTAAGCTCAGTTTGGACTTCCCGTCTTGTACTGTGTCTTCATATTTTTCAGTATTTTGCTTATCGAATGAAAAACACTTAGTATAAGTTCCAATGTTGACTTTCAGGTTGTGTAGGTGTTCATTTGTGAGACAGACCTCATTAATGGTAATACCCACATTGTTCTGTTTCAGGAGAAACTCATTCAAATCTCTGTGGAAGGACTTTAGTTTGGTGTTTGAAACCACAACACTGTTCTCCTTCATGTGTGTATGTAGTTATCACCATGCAAACACACTGAACCAGCTGATGTTTTACTCTATTACTCTTATCACTGTACTCATATTACTGCATTACTGTATTCCTTTCCTCAGGAGGTCACTGCTGTCAGTGGATGGTAAATTACCATCCTCTTAATTTGTTAATCCACTCATCTGTTTAAAGTATCACACTCAGCTGTGATTTTTAACAAGCTGTCCGTCCTTTACATCTGCACAATATATCACAAATTATTATTCATCATGATACCAACAGCCACAATATTCATATTGTTTCTCTGCCAACATGTCCAGTTTGATGGAACCTTACTTCACAAGATTGTTTTTTTTTTTTTTTTTTACTTTAATCTCAAACCTGCTGACAACTGGACACAATATTAAGAGATAAATAAAAACAGTTGTAGAAGAGAAAGAGCACTGATATTTAGAAGTACAGACATGAAGATCGTATGTTGATATTTTTATTCCTTTATGTCACAATGTTCATCAATATTTCTCTCTCATATCAGAAAAAAGTGCTTTTCCTTCATATCCATTACCAACATCTGTAGACAGAGTGAACAGTCACCCAAACAGGTCTCAGCTAAAATACAATTCAATTCAATTCAACTGTATTTATATCCCACCAAATACAACACAGTCATCTCTCGGTGCTTTTAACAGAGAAATACAAATGTGGTTCTGTTGCAAACAATACTTTTTTTTCACTGAGATATCTTTTAAATGTGTATTAACGATTTGCTTAAACATGTAATAAGTACATTATTATGGGATTTAGAAAGTGGCTGGAAATCTGGAGTTAAACCTGCCTCAGCTGCAGACGTGACGTTTTCATGTGAAGTGTGACAGTAAAGAGAAAATCCTGCAGTTTGGAATAATTCTCACTGAATTTAAAGCTCAGATTAGTTATTTATTTATTTATTTATTTATTTATTTACTTACTTACTTACTTACTTACTTACTTACTTACTTACTTACTTACTTACTTACTTACTTACTTACTTACTTATTTACTAGTCCCTTCTCAGTTCCTAGAAAGGACATTTCTTTACTCAGTCGACTTTTTGGTATGAATTATAAAGTCGTGTAGCTTTGATAGCAATAGATGAGATCACAATAACAAACACCATGTACGGGAGATTTGTAGTAAAATATCAAACACTGAGCAAAACAGGTTCATTTTATTGTATTTTCTTTAAGGTAGTAATCATCAAAAGAAGCGATGCCACTGTTTGAATCCGACTCTCAGTGACAGTAGAACGTCTTTCTCCTGCCGGGGACTGAAGCTTCTTGTCAACACTGTCTGGTGAAATCAGATGCTTACAAGCTTTTAAAAGAAGCCCCATTATGACAGAGTCACTTATGGAGGGATGATTGAGCGGCTCAGTGAGGTGAACTTTTCCCTTCCCGGCTCCCTGCTCCACAGCTCCTCCCCTCTTCACAAAATGAATAGCATGTGCTGCCTTCCCCAAGTCTTAGGTTTCCTCTTTTGTTGTGGCCAGTCACTCATACTTTTTAATTTAATTTTTTTTTTTCTTTCTGTCCTCATCCGCCTCCTGCCTAATCCCGGCCCTTAGTGACTTCAGAGTGTATATTTTTCAAAGGTATACATCATTAGCGTCTGTTCGGGATCGAGCCAGTAAAGCTACGCAGTTTTCCCCGTAGTTTTCCTCCAGACGTGAGCTGAGTCACTGTACAGTGAGGACAACCAAGATACTTAGATTTAATGTGTTTATTCACGGATAATGTGAAGTAAATTCCGATTACAATGAAAAAGCTTATTTTAAACGCGCCTGTCAGAGGTTTCTGACCTGAATCAGAAAGAAATGTCAGGACGGGAGGATTGAGAAGAAACTGATCAGACTCTGAACAAAGAAACAAAACAAACTATGAAATCATCCTCAGTGCTTCCTGCTAAAGCTGGATGTGAGTCATGTGATCATGTCACAAAGCATTTTTTGATTGACTCGCACAATAATCCCATCACTTTTTTCAGTGTCCATGCAAACAGACAATCGGATCCCTCAATCAGATTCAATGTCAAAGTGTAAAAGCAGCTACTGTTGGACAGATTAGGCCTATTCACTCTGTCTGCACAGTAATTTGAGTAACTGTTCACACGACAAATATCCTCTGGAAACTCACAACACAATGTGAGTCTTCAAACTCCTTCTACAAACATCAACCGTGTGCAGCGCTGCACCTTTCAGAAAAGTTGTGTTTTCTGTCTTCATACTGAAAACAATGTCTCATACCACTGTAAAGACACAACCAGCCAAATCACAGTGGAAGTTTGGTTTTTACTCAGATGTGCTCTAAAGCCGGACTAAACGCTAAAGGGACACAAACACAAACTTTCATCTTTACAAAGCTCTGTCTCAACTCTGAGGGCTCATGTGTTTTTGAGGAACTTATGGTCAGATTACTGAAACAGAACTTGTTTTATTTGCTTCACCAGGATGAGCTCCATTTTTGTTTTCTTGAGTTAACAACATTATGGCCTACATTTCTTCCATGGTCAGTTTAAAGAAGAGGCTCTGGTTTAGAAAAAGGTGATAGTTTCTCCTTGAACCTTTGTCCAGTGTCGACTGAGTTTCCCCCTCGGTCGTCATTAGCTGTGTGCTCAGCAGAGCCTCCAGGCGGAGTCCTTTCCAAGAGCTGTTGTAAAATAATAAACGTGACGTTGAAGGATGTCTCCTTCACATGACTGGCCCCTCTCTGTCTTTGCTCTCCTTCCTGTCCAGTCTTAATACCAGCTCCTTTTCCTGATAAGAATGCACCATATGGCCCAGAATCAGCACAATGACAGCCACACAGCTCTGTCACTGGACAGACAGCTCAAGTGAGCGCTATCATATTTGTTTACTGGGGCCCTGGAAATAAATGGAAGCTGCCACCGGACTTCCAGCGCCGCCCTCCTCCCCCTCAGAGGCGCCTCATGTTAGCCCGGACATAGTAATGCGAAGGGACTTTGATGGTTGATGTCGCAGATTGAATTATGCCCTTGAGGAAAAGCTATTAGCTCAGTCAAGAGTCCTCATTTGTTAAATTAAAAGTGGAAATGACATGTGAGTAGTCTTTTCAGTGAATTAAAGTTGCAAAGAAAATGGATCCCTCTCCCTGTAAAGGGAGCGGAGGGAAAGAAAAGCAGCCGTTTGTTTGGTGACATCCATCTCCTCCTGCTACCAATCCCCCTCTGGATTTTTATGTTTCATAATTTATTGATATCGGATTACATTTTCTGTAACTTGGTGCCATTTGCTAACCTCGCGCTCTTAACCAGCGGCCCTCTCTGAAATGTGATTTCTGTCCACATGGAGGTTATTTATGGCTCTGCTCTGTTGGAATTGTGGGAACTGGATCACTCCTCCTACGTCTCCAACATAAAGTGTTGAACTCGTTCTCTTTCTAGGAAGCTTTGAACCTCTTGGAGAGGAGGTCAGCGTGTCTCTCTACCTCTCTGTGGAATATTCGTCTCATCCCTGAAAACCAACATCAGCTGGCTCTCAAACAGGATTTGTGTTTCCTGGGTTATTGAAACCAGTGAACCACAGGGCCTTTGAGGCTTTAACATATTTTCCAGAGATGGGAGCGATGGAACAGCAGAGCTTTCAGCAATTGAACACCTCACTAAAGAACAGCTCCCACACAGTTCCAGTCTGGAGGATCTGTTTGGGGAACACCAGTTCTATGGAGTCTTTGGACCAGCAGATCTCCATTCCCCCTGTTCCCACTGCACTTCACCGTCTTCTAGCCGTTCTCACTTTCATGGATCACAGTAGGATCCTGGAGTTTAAAAACTATACTCCTGCTCTGAACGGTACATGTTTTATGTCCTTCCGGTTCTGGGCTCTCTTGGTTTTCCTCCTGCGTTGTGGTGAGATTGTTTGATTGAAAGCAGAACCGTTCTGCAGAGGAGGAAGCTGCCGGGCTCTAAGTGGAGCTGTTTGTTAAACCTGTGATCTTTTGGATGCAGGGACGGACAAATCAGCCTCAGGAAGAGCTCCGAGGCCCGGACGAAGCCAACCTGGAGTCAGTGCAATATCCTGAGTGTGACTTTATCTCCCCTCCATCTCTCCATCACACACCGGGCTTACGGGGATATTTGGCTGTTCAGTCTTCTCCCTTTGACTTTGCTCTTTCTTTTGACTGCCTTCACCACTTCCTCTGTCCCGACGGCTCGTTCACACGGTGTCGGCCAAACAAAGACGTCCACATGTTGCCGCATCCAGCCAGTAATTTATGAAGTGCTGACAGTGCGAGGAAACCAAACAGGGAGCGTTTTAGCAGCAGGGGCTCCCTCGGCACCCGGTACCATGGAAAACTGAAAAACACTGCTCAGTAACTTTCTTAAGGTGGTGGTCAGAAGCTTCAGCACACGACAGGAGCTGTCACACTCAGATTAACATGCTGCCATTATTCGAAGCAGATTACAGATTACAGGTGTTTCACATCTGAGCCATTAGAATGAAGTCCTGTGGTTTATCTGGTCCTTCTGTTTTAAGGATTGCGTTGCCCTTGTGTTTCCATGTAGAGTTCCTTCACTCAAGTGTTTGAGATCAGGTCTGTAGCTGCTTTTCATCCTGAAACATGAATGCGATTCCCACCCTGAGGAAGGACCGCTACTCAGATGAAAGTAATAGAACAGAGACTTGTCAACTCGTTTTGCTCATCAGACTGTATCAACTCAAAGTGCAGATTGGATACTGAATACCCTTTCTATCAAACAAGCACATTTATTGACTGAACTTTACTGGAGAATGTCAGATTTTGATTGGAATTTGCCAAATTATGACTCAGACCAACATGATGTATTTGAATGATTTATTTTCATTGTATGACCATTTTAATTCATTTTGGTTCATGAAGCAGTGACAGAGTATTAATTATTGATATATGGTGGAAATTGATTTCACAAATTAAGCATTTTTCCACCGCTTGAGCAGTCCACAAAGAGCTTTACAGTTAATCACATTCACACTCACTCACACACCAATGGAGGCGGCTGCCATGCAAGAAGCTCAGTCCGTCCATGGGAGCAGTTTGGGGTTCAGTGTCTAGTTCAAGGACACTTGCACATGTGGTAGATGTGGAATTGAGACACAACCCGCTCTACAAACTGAGACGCAACCACCCATGAATTCATTTTCTCACAATTTATGAATTCAATGATGTCGTCATTTTGTAAACAGGCTGGGGGACTTCACACAGTGGAGCTTCACATCAGATATGGATTTTCATAGAAGCACCAAATTATTGTTCTACATAGACACAGCTGTGGTTTCCACCTGTCCATTCTAGTTGATCATCTCCTGTTTTATCCATTAATCTCACTGTTTTAGCATGAAGGGACTAAAGGAACCAGATAGAACCACAGTGATATGAACTCCTGAGGAGGTTTCTGCAGCTGGACTCAGTCGTTAATGATTCACTGGATATAAGTCCACTGCTGAAGCAGGTCTGAACAGCTATTCTGAGGTCTTCGTCATCACTCACATGAGGTTGGTCTTCTTTGAGCACCAGCAGTTTGACTTCTTTCAACCTCTTCTCCTTCATGTAGTGAACGGTAGTCAATCTGAGCGAGTGGTGTGTTGTTCTGTTGCTCTTTCTCCTTGGCGGTGCTCGTTCAGACAGAAGTGAGCGCGTTGCTTTTATGCCCGTGTGGTTTCAGAGGTGGAGGTTAAGTACCCATGTGGGAGTGTGTGACACCAGCCGGGGCCTTAAAGCCGTGAGCCTCTCTGGTGCCTGATCCGCTGCGACCACATTCTGCTGTCCACGTTGGTTAGAAGGCCGGACAGTAATACCAGACCTGGCTACTGTTCCCTGATTGTTTCCATATGGAGCCCTATCACAGCTCAAAGCTCTTTCTGGCTCCACTTCCTCTCAAACAGTCCTGACATGCTGAATATTCCAATAACTCCCAATAAATTCCCTCTTGCGGCTCTTTCATGCAGACGCTTTAGAAATGCAGCTCGGACTCTGCAGCTGAGTCCAGCAGCTCCAACTTGACTCCCCCAGGAGAAATAACACGTTTGCTTCGTGACAGATTATTCTGTTTTAATGTTAGAAAACATTATGTGTAAATGCAAGACAAATCTATTTCTACAGCACCTTTCAGACACAAACCAAATCACAGTGCTTTACAAAGAAATAAAAGAAATACATGAAATCAAAGCCATCAAGAGTAGTAAGCAATTAAGATGATGAAATAAAGTCAAACAAAGGGATTTAAAACAGCTTAAAAAGGAGAATAGATACAGTAAAAGCTTTATTAGGATACATGTGTGAAGGTAATGAAAGAAGTCCAAACCCAAACAACCTCTTCAGCATCTTTTGTTTTTAGGTGTTTTTGTTGCATGAGAGAATGGGTGATTTTATCGGTAGTATCACGCTCATATTTTGTAAACTGGTTTCCTACAAAGTCTTGAAGCAGCTTCAGCATTAGAAACTCTGTTCCTCTATGAACTGCAGTGACTCAAACCAGTTGGTCCGCTCAAACCCAGTCCAAGAACTCACAATCCCCAAAAATCTGATCAAAAAAAAGAAGAAAAATAATAGTAATAATGATAATTATGATGACAATGATGATTTTTTAAAATACATATAAAATATCAGTATAAATGAGTAATATATTTGATATTTTTAAGGCAGACTTTCATTCAAATTTCTCCAAGTTGAATGATATATTGATAAATACAATTATATAACTTCATGATTTTTGTCATGCAGTGTGATTTAGAAAACTATGCAAAGTGAAACATTGCAGATGAAACAATGTTGCTGTTGATCCCTGACATAAACCTTTATGTGTTTACATGGAAACATTGGATTCAAAGATCATTAGAATCAATTATTGAATACGGGTACAATACAATTTTATTGTAAGAAAGATAACCCTGTAATAACAGCAGATTATGTGGATTGGGTGCTTAGCATGGACCTCTGTGGACCGGCCGCCTGGAAATGAATCAAACAAGCATGAATATTGGTCTTTCTGATACTATATGTCTCAATGTATCACTAACGTCAATCGATAAATAACTACATCAATTGTTATTATTAACAAACATGTTTTAAAAGTGGGGATGTCTTTGCTTTCTCATGAACTTATTTAAATGAAATAAGGCTATTGATAGAGGGAGTGCTGAAGGACATGAAATGTGCACCTTCTGTCAATAAACTGCTATAAAGTTGAATATAAAGGGAAATGTTTTACATAGATAGATAGATAGATAGATAGATAGATAGATAGATAGATAGATAGATAGATAGATAGGTTCACAGCAGTCAGGTACAGAGCACATATAACAAATATAATATGATTAAAGTGCATTAGAAACTACAGGTAGTTTAATATATTAAAATATTTTAAGAAGTTACAACCAAACACTGCGTGTGCAGATATAAGTATGAACACATTACATATAATCATACATATAGAAAATGGTTTGTGCATATTTTGCAGTGTTGGAGGCAGAGATTCTTGGGCTTCAGTGAGGGTCGGGGCGGCAGAAGTCAATAGATTATAGTCTGATGACACGAGGAAGGAGGGAAGGATTTCCTGTTGCCTTCTTTTAGACAGCGAGGCCAGAGAGTCTGTGGCTGAAGCTGCTCTTCAAGTGTTCATTAAGACAAGTTGATTATTAAGCATATGCTTGTAATTGGCCATGTTGGTTGTTTGGTGACAGTCATGCGTGTTGAGATCCTCCATGTTGAGTGTTTTTTCTTCGTTTCTCCTCCCTGAAGCAAAGCCAAGCCGCCTCCTCAGATCTCTCCCAGCAAGTCGAGTGGAGGAGAGTTCTGCGTGGCCACCATCTTTGCTTCGTCCCGCTCCTGGTTCATCACAAACCCCAACATGAAGCGAGAGAAAGGTGAGCCCGCCATCGTTCAGTTATCAGGCTGCTCACCTGTGCTCAGAGAGCATCTCAGTGATGCGTGCAGTGTGTCCAGGATCATTTCTGCTCCTTGTACACAAACAGCACCTCTTCTTCTGAACGCTGCCCCCAACAGTCCCGCTGGTACTGCAGCGTTTGGTCTGTTTGAACAACCCTTTCTGATGTGTTTGTGTCTCCTCACAGACCAGTCCAAACAGTCCGTGGTGGACTCGCTCTACATCGTCAGTTGCTATGGTAACCTGGTGGAGCATGTCTTGGAGCCTCGGCCCATCAGCACGGCTCAGAAGATCAGCGACGACACGCCGTTGGAGCTCAACACGTGTCCCAGGGCCTGCTGGACTCTGGCCAGGTCAGCAGGGGTCATGTTGGGGTGAAATACCTCTGAAGAAGCTGCTCTTACAGAAGGTTTGTGTTCCGGTGCAGGACTCCGCAGTGGAACGAGCTGCAGCCTCCGTTCAACTCCACCCATCCCCTGGTGCTGGCCTCGGACCTGGTGCAGTACTACCAGTGTCTGCTCTCCGGTACGTCTCCTCATTCATCACTGCAACACTTACATGCTTTCACACTGCATGTATTCATGTTTAATTCTGAATTTATTTATCTTTATATATCTTTTGCTCAGATTCAATGTTCATTCATAGTTTTTCACATAATTTAAATACCTCATCTATCAGACTCCAGAGTGCAGAGTTCACAGCTCTGCAGAAGACAGCATGCTGTGTGTACAGGAGTGTTCATTATTCATGAAATGAACTTATCTCCTGGAAATAAATCAGAAAAGTGGGATTGTTCTTATGTTGAGGACTTAATATTGAACTGCTGAATTCTGCCTCCCAGCAGCACGGCACCTTAGAATCAAGAGAACATGATTTTCAGACTCTGAGCCGGTCAAAGGTCAATTCTGGGCACAGAACGGTGGCGTAGTGATCAAATGATGATGAACTGAACGTTCAGACTGCATTTGTGTTGAAATACATCTGATAAGTTTCTGATTTAGGACCACAAACTAAACTCACCTGGGTCGGATTTGAAGGATTCGATTTCAGACTGTCATCAAGCAAACCAAAGTGAGATTCTGGATACAGTGTGAGCGCAGCAGTAGGCAGGATGGACCTTGGGATGACCAGCTCAAGTTGTAGGATACAACTTCTCACCTCTTAAACATCTACATGAATCCTCAATACATCAATCATCCAGACGAGATCAGCGCTCCTCTCAACCAGCTTCAACCACCTTACAGCAAAGAGTCAGTATGAGCTCAAATGGAACAAAACTCATGGCTTTGATGAGACATTTGAAGTTTCATCTCAAATGTCAGAAGGACTTCCAACAGCTAATACTCACAAATCTCTTCCCAAATGTATAAATATGGAACAAGTGTGTTTCAATACTGGATAAGCTCAAGTATTTGCTTTGAAACCCCCGCAGTGTGTGTTTATCCCGAGGATCCAATGTAGGTCTGTGTATGTTTTGGTAGCTCAGGCTCACAGGGACACGTACGTGTTCTGTATGTACTGTATGCATCATTAGCCGAGGCTGGGACCTCGATGCCCCGCTGCTTCTCCTGCTGACCATGTTGAAAGCAGGTCATCAGCCTCTTATTGGTGCCACATGCAGGGAAGGGACGGCTCCACTCACCATGCACAACATTCTCTTTCTCAGACTCCAGAGAAACATCTTCCTACCTCGTCTGTCCTCTGAGCTCCATCACAAGTCCTCCATGTTTTCCTGCGCTGGCACCTTGAATCAGTCCTTTGGTGGCACACGTCGGAGCCTGCTTCAGGACTAGTCCTACTGATGCTAAAAGATGTAGCACTCAGGCCAATTAGCCGACACCCTGAACTCACTCTAATTCAATAACAAGTCCAGAGCAGTGCGCACTTTAAGTCGCCGTCTGAAAGGCCATTTCACTAAAGCGCAGAGTGCACACGGATGGCCACACACGGAATCAATCCAGCCCAGTGGAATATGCTGGCGTTTTCAGCTCGCTCCATAATTATAAACATACAAAATCTGTAATTAGTTCTTGTGGGTGCTCCAGGGCAAGTGGTTGCTGTGTTTAGCCTCATCTGTGTACTCGTCTGCGTGGACTTCTGCAGCGCTCCAGGTCTAACTGGTAGGATATTTTCCCAAATTAGAGCTAATGGTCTCTCCTAGTGTCAGAGCGATGAGAACGCGTCGGAGTGACGGGCTCGGGCGTCAGCTTCCTCCACAGATCTCTGCCAGCGTGGGCCGTGGAGCTGACTGCATAATGAGAGAGATTCATTGCATTAACATTTACATCCAATTAACAAAAGCCAAATAACACCGCTGTGACTCTGCATCCCCCCGAACCGCTCATTGTGAACTCATGTGAGGTCAAGACGCTATAAACATAATTGTTCAACCCTCTGCCTCCTTCTTGAGCTCCTGCCATTTTCCCTCGGGGTCATGTTCCCTATACCACCACCACCACCACCACCACCACCCACCGAGCTGCTTTTAGCCTGCCACCTTCCCTCTCTGTACTGTGCACTGGGCGGGGTCTCCCAGCATTCTGTTTCCCAGCATGCATCTGCTGTGCCAGCTCCTTCCTGCCCTGCAGTGATCCAGGAGAGAACCTGGAGCCGACCTGAGGAGGAATTACTGCACAACCATAAGCTGCTCTTGCAGGCGCCTCTTCTGAGCAGAAAGATCAGGAAACTGAACAGACACACTGTCCACTCCCACAGAACAAACTGTACTCTCCAAATGGAATCTTCTCATTGATTCCTCACGAGAGAGTGCTTAGATAACAATGGTTTTACAACCCTGATTACAAGAAGATTCAGGACTCTCGAAAACATTGTTGTTACACTCAGTCTAGTTCCAGAGCCGCATTCAGCTCAAATTGATCTTCAGCAGCTCACACTACTCAAATGATACTACATTATAACCCTGGGATACACATTTCTGGACAAATCCAAATGTTCCCTTTGTGTTGTTGCAAACAGCTCCGTCTCAACCTAAAGCTAGTTTTAATAGGGAAGCACTGATACCAATATCAGCAACGGGTATTGTGTGCGATACTCGGATACACTGAGTACACTGGTTCATACACGTGAAAGCTACTGATACTTCCAGGCGAGAGATGTCATCGTGATGTCATCGGTCAGCAGCAGGTAGACCAGAGAGCATGAGCGATGCCCACGGTTTGGGGATTCTTTAATATTGAGAGAGACAAAAGTAAGACAGACTGTAAGTTATGTTCGGACAAAATATCAAGTGGAGGAGAAAGATAGTTCAACACCAGCAACTTCATCACCATTAGAGTTAGACTGACGTCGTTCAGTAGTTTAACCGCTCAGAACGTGACTCTGTGCTACATGCTACATGCTACATTTCACTGTTTACACACCAGCGATGCTACATGCTAAACATGATTAAAGTTTCACTGATACACTCGTTAACAGCGAGCTTGGTCCCTCGGTCTCCAGACTCCAGTACATGAAGCGTACAATGTTACACTACATACTGTAGACAACACTACGTGCTGTAGACTACTTTAGGTGTGTGTACTGTAGACTGTAAGACTACTGGAGGTGTGTGTACTGTAGACTGCCAATAACCATTTTAACAGTCTTGGCTCAGGGTTCAATATTGGTTATGTTCTCTGATCTCACTAAAACACTGAATGCATCAAAAAAAAACGATACGTTGACTGAAACCAAAGACGACATCTTCCCTGGTTGTCGTCATCACACGGATCTGATCGGACCGCCGGTCGTCCTGCTTCTGGCCCACATGCCATGTGTTTAACACCGCTGATGAACATATTACAACAGAGACCATTTACACCTGATATTTCTTTCACAAATATGTGATATTGTTGAAAGAGCTATGAACCTGTGTTGACTTTGATATCAGCAACACATTTTTTTGAAAGTTTAGGAAATTAGCAAACCTGTTTCATCTTATAGAACTGGTGTTTGTTTAATAATAACAACAGGGAGTGTGATAGAAAAGCGAGGAGAGTTTCAATGGTATCCCCGTGGAAATACATGGAGATGCAACCTTTTTAATGGAGAATATCTGATGCCTTTTCCAACTTGAGCATAAACATAATTACAAGCCTTTTGTATTTGATAAAACTAAAATCCCTCCTTTCCTAAATATGATTGTACATTGTGTGTGTTTAAAAATACACTGTGAATGCACAATAAAATAGAAAGTCTAAAGCATGAAGACATTTTGGATGTATATTATGTCAGTGAAACCGACACTGCAGACTAACTGAAAGTGCTGAAAGAAGAAGACGTGTATAAATAGCTGCTCCTGCTAATTGTCTTGCAGATTGTGTGTAGAAAGTTGGTTGGTGCGAGGCAGATAGGTGGCAGCAGCTGATTGACAGGCCATGGTCTCCGGTCTCGTTTCTCTATATTGGATGACCCAGGCTGATTAAAAATGCAGCATGCAGGGGAAGGAGTAGGAAGGAGAGAGGAAGGGCCGGGGTCAGAGCAGACCGGAGCCTGCAGGACGGGATGATAAAAGGCAGCGGTGGCGCCACTTCATGGTCACTATCTCCACCTGTCCATCTGCAGCAGCTACTGGCAGCACTCAGGATGCGCAGCACCGCCTCCACTGATAAGCAGCACAGACACACACTTTATACAGGGAGCTCACTAATAGAGGAGAGGCAATACGATGTGACCTTATGGAGTTCAGAGCCAGCATTCAGTGATCCAGTCTGCAGACTGTCCACTGACCAGTTCACAGCTCCATCAGCTCCGTCTGCAGACTGTCCACTGACCAGTTCACAGCTCCATCAGGTCCAGTATGCAGACTGTCCACTGACCAGTTCACAGCTCCATCAGCTCCGTCTGCAGACTGTCCATTGACCAGTTCACAGCTCCATCAGCTCCGTCTGCAGACTGTCGACTGACCAGTGCACAGCTCCATCAGGTCCATTCTGCAGACTGTCCACTGACCAGTTCACAGCTGTATCAGGCTCAGTCTGCAGACTGTCCACTGACCAGTTCGCAGCTCCATCAGGTCCAGTATGCAGACTGTCCACTGACCACTTCACAGCTCCATCAGCTCCATCAGGTCCCGTCTGCAGACTGTCCAGTGACCAGTTCACAACTCCTTCAGCTCCAGTCTGCAGACTGTCCACTTACCAGTTCACAGCTCCATCAGGTCCAGTCTGCAGACTGTCCACTTACCAGTTCACAACTCCATCAGCTCCAGTCTGCAGACTGTCCACTGACCAGTTCACAGCTCCATCAGCTCCAGTCTGCAGACTGTCCACTGACCAGTTCACAGCTCAGTTCAGAGCTGCTCGACTCTTCACATCCTAACTTGCTACGGTGACTTCATACTGTCATAGTGTTTTGGTAGGTGATGTTTGTCTCTCGGTCCCCACCACCACCTCCACCACCATCATCATCATCATCATCATCATCATCATCATCATCATCATCATCATCATCATCATCATCATCAGCACCACCACCATCACCTCCACCACCACCACCACCACCACCACAAAGCACACAAACCAGTGAATAATTCAAAGCCTGGATCTCTGGCTGGCTCCTCCGAGCCGGGTGATGAAGGAGGCGGTCCCAGCTCTGCTTTTTGGCTTTTTCCTCCCCCCGTCCTACCTGTCATATAATGTGCTAATTGTGGATACTGAATGACTGGCTGGCTTGGCAGCCCTCTCGGGACTCTGAAGCCCATGACAGGCCGGCCACAGTTGCCTCGTCAATAGATCTAATTGCTGGGAGAGAGGGGCCGGAGTGAAGGCTGCAGAGCATCAGGCGTTTGGTAAAGGGAAACCGTGGCGCCATGACGGGGTCAGTAATCAAAGAGAGGCAGAGAAAGGATGGGGGTAAGTGTAGCGCTGGCTGAATGAAGGAACTGTCAGTCAAATGCGCCTTGAATGATGTATAATGACTAAGCTATCCGCCCTGTCAGGATGCCAGCACCTATCTGCCAGAGTACGGCTCAAACAGCAACGCGAGAAGAGAGGAAAGTGAGAAGAGAGGCAGGTGGGGCCGTGGTGAGGCAGCGCAGCAAGTGGAATGTCTGGCAATCTGACCCGCAGAGTCCGCAGAGGGAGGAGGAAAATGAAAGAGGACAAAATTAATATTTAAGAAAATACAAATGGAGGAGATGAAGGTGATTGAAGCCGACGCCCAGACGGACCGCCATTCTCTGTTCACCCAGCAGCCGCCTTCCTGATCCATCAGATTGTTACAGCGCTTATCTATCCCTGGAGACCCCCCCCCCCCCCCCCGTCCTATGGAGGTTGGACCACATCAATACCTCAGGCAGCCTTTGTTCTTGTTCTGACTCCATGCTTCACTGCTCGGGCTAACAGGCCAACACACACACACACACACACACACACACACACACACACACACACACACACACACACACACACACACACACACACACACACACACACACACACACACAGGTATAAACCAGTTTCCTCTCTGAGGTGTTTTTACAAAAGTGCCCCAAAAAGTTTTTTTATATTTTTGATAAATTGACCAAATTAATTATGATCAGGTCCTAAAAACTGAGTCAAACTTTTAAATATCTCCATCATTCATTAACAGTCGCGTTAATGATGGAAGGCACACAACACATCACAAGACAAAAGCATCATCTCAGGTCGCAGAGCAAAGACACGATATTCAAGAGGAAGTGCACAATAATTTAATTATTCCTTTTCTCCTTTAGTTATTGAAGAATATATGATTCACCTCCATTTTAGACAAAAAACATTTTACGTTAGAATTCAGAAAAAAAGGGAAAAATATCTAGTTTTAAAAAAAGTTAAATTACTTTACAATTTGAGATTTTATTCTGTTTTTTGTGTCTCATAATGAAACACCACAATTTAAAGTTCCCTTTAGGTCATAATTGGTTATGATCTCCATCTCCATCTCCATCACAGAAAGCCGAACCTATCAATCTGATTAGTCTTTATCTCATAAATGCGTCAGTGTGTTCCAGATGTACCTCTTTGAATTTTTCCTTTTATCTATCTCACATCATATGACAGTTGTAATCCAATATTAGATGTGTCACAATAGATTACCTTGGTGATCTTCTCATTTGACCTATTTTGGCTTCTTTTCGTTTAAAAAAAAAAAAAAAAAAAAAAAAACTGAGCCCGATCAAAAATAACCTTTATTGTGTGACTGCTGATCTAAATCGTTATTCTTATTATTCTGACATCTTTGCTACCGCGCTATTTCTACTGCAATCTTTAACCAATTGGAACCATTCGAATATCAAAACGTGCAGTTTGTTCATGAGATGACTGCTGTGCTGTGTGCTTTCTATATCTTTAACCGTTTCCAAATAAATCACAAAAAACTACATACGAAGCGGATGGGAGAGGCACCTCATGGAGATCAATGGAGATCCTTTATCACTTCCTTCAGCTTCGTCAACATTACATTTCAGCTTCATTCAGCTTCAGCATTCACATTCACACAAAGCTCTGGTATGTATTTTATGTTTGATCACATTTATAGTCAAAAGAGCCTTTCTTTACCCCCAAAACATGTTTAACCTTCAAAATGAAGCCAACATGTTTAGACATCATTTTCTTATGTTGCTTTTCTGAAGTTTCTTCTGTACAGATTAAAATGGTCCATATTTTATTCATATTTAGCTTGTTTTACCACCGCCACAGACAGTGGTTCTTCACTTCTTCATCTCACTGCCACAGACAGTGGTCCTTCACTTCTTCACCTCACTGCCACAGACAGTGGTCATTCACTTCTTCACCTCACTGCCACAGACAGTGGTCCTTCACTTCTTCACCTCATCACCACAGACAGTGGTTCTTCACTTCTTCACCTCACTGCCACAGACAGTGGTCCTTTACTTCTTCACCTCACTGCCACTGACAGTGGTTCTTCACTTCTTCACCTCACTACCACATACAGTGGTTCTTCACCTCACTCCGCTCCCACTCACGGCTCTAAAAACCCTGAACTCCTACGTTTGATTAGATAATATTCTAGTGGCAGCGGTGGACGGACTGGTGACATTTAGAGGGTGCTGGTCAATTCCCTGTGGGTCAGAAGTTTCTGGGTCGGAAAGGAGGCCATTCCTCAGTATTTTTCCGCAGCATTGAGGTTAAAATCGATACCTGCAATGTTTCTTCATTTTTATGTCCACAGGGTTTTGGGCTCCAGGGTTTCTGTTCAGTGGGAGAAGGGTCCAAATGGCTCTGAGTGTTGAAGGTCACGACCTCTGGGCGAGTGAAAATGCAATTTTTTTTTCAATAAAATATTTCCGTTGTTTTCCTGAGATTAATAGAAATATAGTGTTGAATATTGATATTATCTGTTTTTCACCTCGTTAAGTAATTTTTGATAATTATTGTGATAAATCATCAATGTGATCAGTGTCTTCTGCTGATCAGTGTCTATTGAGTATCAATAATGATAATATACTGTATAACTAAAGGCAAACTGATCAAATGTGTTATTTCAGAGGAGTGTGTGAAACTGGTAGCCCGTCGTATGAGTCGGTAGCTATGAAGCAGCTCTCAGGTTCAGTTCAGCTCTCAGGATTTTAATCCCCACCCCCTGACCCCACCCAAGGTCTTTATCCCTACCCTACCTGAACCAGTGTTTTGAGTCACTCCCCCAATCTGTCTGTCTGTCCTGTTCTTTTCTGTCCTATATCCTCTCACCCAACCGGCCAGCAGAACGCCGCCACCTCTGAGTCTGCTTCTGCAGGTTCCTCCTCTGAGTCTGCTTCTGCAGGTTCCTCCTCTGAGGGAGTTTTTCCTTTCCGCAGTCGCTATGCTGCTCATGTGGATCTCTTGGGTTTCTCTCTTTAAAAATGACAGAGAAATGACTGTGGTGTATGTGGTGCTATATAAATAAAGTTGAATTGAACTACAGAGAAGTTGTAGAGTCACTACAAAGGAGCCTACAGAGGAGCCGGTGCACTGTGTTAGGGTCCACTTGTTCCAGGAGCATCAGACTTACAGACTCACATTAGTGTGTTAGTAGCTGTGTTTTGTGCAGAGATGCAGTACCTGTGGACTCCTCTAGGACAGAGTCTGCAGCTGGCCTGTTATCCTGAGTGGACAGCAGTGAGGAATGTTCTGTCTCTGAAGCTGCATCGACGTCCAGCCTCTTAAGAGCATGTAATGACTGTAGGAAAAGCAGAAGGCGACTGATACCACTGTAACTGCCGGGGTTTAGTCTGGACACACACACACACACACACACACACACACACGCACACACACACGCACACACACACACACACACACACACACACGCACACACACACGCACACACACACACACACACACACACACACACACACACACACACACACACACACACACACACACACACACACACACACAGTATGCTTGACCCGTGGGGATGACCACTAGCTGCCCACAGTGGAGCCTGGCTGCCACTCCAGCCATTGAAAGCCCCCCTCCACACACACACACACACACACACACACTGGAAACCCGATCCAGCCAGTCCGCCAACTGCTTCAGAACATCAATAATTAATTAGGGAACAGCTATTGGCCCCAAGGGTCAGAGAGCTTGGAGGGAGTGGGAGAGGGTGTGTGTGTGTGTGTGTGTGTGTGTGTGTGTGTGTGTGTGTGTGTGTGTGTGTGTGTGTGTGTGTGTCCAGACTTAACCCTGGCAGTTACAGTGGCATTTACCCCCCCCCCCCCCCCCCCCTTGGGGGGATTCATAATTCTTTAAAGAAATAACTGGTCCTGCAGGTTTTTACAGGTACCTGCTGCACCACGTCCCACAATGCACCTGCTGAAGGCTCCCAAGAGGAAACTCACTTTATCATCATGAGCCTAAAGTGAACAAATAAAACTAATGCAAAGAGATACACAAAATGACTACTGGGTGTAAACAACCACATCACACACACAGTGACTCCACAAACACACTCAGACGGTCGCTGACACGCAGGAGAGACTGCCAGGCTCAAACCACTGAGAAACACTGAAGAACAACAACTTCATCACATTTCATCACAAAGACACACACAAGAAGCAAAACCAACAAAGTGACAACAAACAGCTAAACAGACAAGACACAATGACCACAGACAACAAGGAGCAATAAGTCAACAACGAAGAAAGAAAAGTCAGAAACAGAAACAGACACACACACCCATTACCACACAGGTACACATAGTGAAGAGGAGGGGTAAAATAGTTGAATCACAATCAATGGCAAGACAAAATGACAAAATCAAATCAACACACACACACACACACACACACACACACACACACACACACACACACACACACACACACACACACACACACACACACAATTTGTCACCCATCAGCTGTCCAATGAATCCATTACTGTTGGAATTGAGTCCCTGAGTCTCATGTATGGATACTGGCTGTCTGTATCAGTCAATTCTTAATGACATTAACGCACTTTAATAATCTAAATGTCAGGAGCACTTTTCCTTCACAGGAAGATTAATGTAAATACTTAATGATCTTGTGTGACGTATCAGTGTCCGCACTGAGCCCTTCTTCTTTCTCTTATGTTACTTTTAGCCGCCAAGGTGCTTTTGAAGACGATGTGTTGTGACAGTGTGATCTGCTGTGGTATGTTTCAGCGATGCCTCCAGGAAGTCCTGGGCCCATCACTCGTCACGAGTCGTCCGACAGCCTGGCGTCGGACCACAGTGGCCAGGAGGACGAGGAGTGGCTCTCACAGGTAACACCTCCACTCAGACCAGCATTTCACCAGCTGGCCGACACTGCAGTATATTCTACTTTATTTTCCCCAAGAGGCCGTCCAAGCACTGCCACCAACTGAACAGGCTTTAGACAGGCTCATGTATGCAGCTGCTGCCATTCCCTTAATGTGGATTATTTGATTCATAATCATCATTTAGAAGAGCTCTTTACAACCTGGGAAGGACATAGTACCTGCAGTTAAATCATTGTCTCCACCTGAGTGGAACAAAGTATGGCTTTTCACATAAACCCAGTCCTTCTGTGTATTCAGCAGTATTTTGTGGTTTTCTGCAGAGGAATCCTGGGCAGGGTTAAAGGGTTGGGAGTAGAAGTGTCTTCCTGTATTGTGAGATGTTAACAGATTGTGCTGGCAGCATGAAAAAGCCAGTACTTCCACCCGGGTCTTTTCAGCTTGGTTAACCGTCACAGCACTCATCTCTGGTGTCGGCAGGTAACCCACTACATTTTCACCATCAATAATTCTGCTATATGCATAATTGATTGGGTAAAATGCACCCCACTTAGCTTGCACAGCCCTGGTTCATATCTGCCATGATAGTTTGCCAGTAGCAAAACTATCCATTGCACTCACCTGTATTTTTGGTGAGTTCCTGTCAGCGCAGTGGCCGCGATGCACTCGTCAGTACTTGGAAATGTAACTCAGCAGCTCCACATACCTTCACATGTACCTGAAATGATTTGGAAGTAACTCTTGTGGAGTGTTTTGAACATCTGATGCATTCAGGGCAGCAAGAGCAAACGCAGATAAAACATTTACCTTGAGTTCAGCAGAACAGGGCCGTTCCTTCTCATCGGGTCCCTGTGGACAGAGTGAAAATGCAGATATGAGGTAGGATAGCTGGGTGGACGGAGAAACGCTAACACGTATGAGCTGTATTGAATTAGAAGCTGAGTACTGCCTCCTGGATTTGATTATTTCATATCAGTTGCCCTCAGTAGATTATCGGTGTTGGGATTCAGGATTGATCAATGGTCCCCTAATGAAATGTGAGGTTTGTGACCCTGCATGTCAGGAGCTCTTCTGATGGAGCTCCAGACCTCCTGTGAAGACCTGAGCCACCGCAGTCACTCGTCTGCTGTCACCCGTCTGTTTTACATTTTAAATTACCTTCATCCCACCAGCTCCTGTCACACTGATCAATAATTAGGTTTTAGAAATCAGCTCCAGGCAACAAAGTATGGGAACATGGACAGCGGCCGGCCGGCGAGCCACCAGTGGCTCTCAGGTCAGCTACTGAATAACAAGGATTTTTGAAAGGAGAAGTGATTGTTTTTCTGTTTTGTTTTTTGAGTTATTGAAGCACTTTTAGCGTGGCTTCACCGTCACAGCCTCCTGGGACGGACGACTGTTAGAGTTCCATCAAAACACACTCAAACATCTCAACAAACTGTTGTCATTCACACATTCAAACACCTCTCGATATGCCAAGAAATGCAAAAGTTTGTTCCACTGATTTGACACTGGAAACACAAGTTTTTGGAAAAGGCTCCCAAAGTCGAACTTTTTAAAATAAAAAATAAAAGAAGTCTCTGAGACCTTTGAACAAAGAAACACATTTATCTAAAACTAGTAGCTCCAATGTAAATCTCAACACTTCCCCAGGACAAGCTAATCAGATCCATGTTGCTCACTTTTAGAATTGATAGAACTGTCCGGTCGATAGTTTAAATCAGTTTTATCACATATATATTAAAGTCTTTTTTAAAGACATGTCGATGCCGGAAATATTTTACCTTGCTGATAATAAATGTTTTTAGAACTACAAAATTAACACAATTCAGCTTTATCACATGGTGTGAGCCTGGCACCAGAAGCAGTCTTTCTGAATGGAGAAAGATCCATGTGCAGGTCAGGCTGACGATACACTCTCATAATCACCGTAGGATCGTTCCTGAATGACTTCAGTCTTTTTTCGTGTTTTGATTCTCTTTGTAAACTGATTGTGGGATATAAAGGGGCAGATAACATGAGTTCATTCCTCCTTCTGCTCGTTTTTTCAAAAGAAAAACACGTCACCGTGGTCTAATTCAGTGTCAGCCTCAATCACACATCAGGATGAAGTCTGCAGCAGCATTTCACACACTGAGTGTGTGTGTGTGTGTGTGTGTGTGTGTGTGTGTGTGTGTGTGTGTGTGTGTGTGTGTGTGTGTGTGTGTGTGTGTGTGTGTGTGTCAGGAGCCAACGCTGGACTCAAACATCTGGACCCTCCATCTTGCTGCACACTGGGCACATGAGTAGTTGCTTGGCTCTGTGGCTGGCCGTGACATTGATGGTGTTAACCGTCAAAACACACATACACACGTGCGCACACACACACACACACACACACACACACACACACACACACACACACACACACACACACACACACACACCAGGTGACAGTCCTCCCCCCCTCCCTCTGTGGCCTAATTTGCACAGCTGTGATAAATTATAGATCGGTAAACGTGTACATGCATGTGTGTGTTTTCAGTCGAATTAAGGGAGTGTGTGAGACATTGGTACCTGGCAGCCACAGAGGAGAGACACTGGGAGGTGAGACACGTTGGGAGTAAAGATAATGAAATGTGAAGAGTGAGACACCCAGAGGCGTGCTAAGTGCTGCCGGGAGCAGGAAGAGGGAGTTGGCGTGGGAGAGCGGCGGGCGACGGGGATCCAGAGCCGGAGCGCTTCCATCACTACATGTGAGGTGAAGAGGAGATGGTGAACGAAGGAGGCAGTAATTGTCTGATGTTTACGAGTCACACTCTCAGAAGTCCTGTCTCCTCGTACTTCCAGCCAGCATTAGTACCACTCAGCGGACTCTCCTGCTCCCAGCAGGCCGAGCTAGGACCTGCTGCCAGCACGCCGCCAGCTCCACGCTCCTATTAACCCTCTGAGGCTCCCGACACCCCAGACCTTCACCGCGGCTGACACCAGCCTCAGACTTCCTGTGCCATCACAAGACTGAACCTTTTATTTTGTCATGTGGCTGAGCTCAGCTCTAAGACAGACACCAGAACCAGGTCCGGTGAGAACTCCAAGTTCCTGTATCCGATGTTCTTAAAGGGCCGAGTTTTCACCTGAGATCCATTACAGTGGCTGCTGGTTGCTTTTTAATGTTAACACTTGACCTTTGACCACATGTGCTCTCAGGTCTGACTTACTGCAGTTATTTTGAAATGTGTTCGAGCTCCTGTTCCAACTTTGTTTTGAACGCCATGAATGACGGCCTGTTTTTTGATAACGTCTCCCGAGGTGGAACTTTTGAAAAAGGTCTGTCACCGTGTAGACGCACAACAACGAGACTTGAAACACTGCCAATGGTCCTGGTCACTGCGGCCGCACTAACGAGTTCCTCTGCACATGCTCAGTAGAGACAATCAGAACAATGTTTCCTCCGTGTTGTCATCACTCCCAGTCCATATTCTCCTGGACTTGATACTCTTATTTTGACAGTCAACATAATAACAATCCAACTTGGCAGTTTTATTTTGACAGTCACCGTAATAACAATCCAACTTGGTGGTCTGTCCATTAGAATGTCCTAGTTCTCCCATTGTTAATGTTTAGAGCTCATTGTTCTCTGCTGCATGCGTGCGTGACTAGACCAGCCTTGACTAGTGGACTAACGTGGTAACTCCATCATTGTCAGTATTTCTGCCATTGCCGTGAAAATGGACATCATTTTCATATCATTGCGGCGTAAACTTGAACATTTTTCTGATATGAAAACATCAAACGATGCATTTTCACCTGAAAGGTGGTGTAAACAGGGCCTTGGTGTTTCCTCTGGTTTTGGTTCAGGTGGAGATTGTGACCCACACCGGCCCTCATCGCCGCCTGTGGATGGGCCCCCAGTTCCAATTTAAGACCATTCAGGCTTCAGGCCAGACCACCGTCATCTCGTCCTCGTCCTCCGTGCTGCAGTCGCACGGCCCGGCCGACGTCCAGCAGCCTCTATTGGACTTCGACACAGACGACCTGGACCTCCACAGCCTCAGGTCCGACACGTCTGAACATCCACCCCACAGTTTGAGGCAGTGTTGCTGTTGATCGGGGCTCTGCTTTATGCCTTTATGAGAAACATTATCACCATCGATTAAAATATCATCAGAGATTCAACACAGCTCATCTAGTTTCATATACACAAGATTTTGTTTTATTCACCTGCTTTTTTAGCCTTTTGAGCCATTTTAGATATTTAGCCAATTTTGCATGTTTCAGCTGTTTTAACCAATTTTATTACTTTTTTTCTTTTTGCTGTTTTAACAATTGAAACCATTTCAGCCTTTTTAAATTTGTGTTGTTTTCTATTTGTAGTCATTTGATCTGTTTGATCAACTTAGCTTCAAGTTGTTGTGTTTGAGACGTGTGTGTGTGTGTGTGTGTGTGTGTGTGTGTGTGTGTGTGTGTGTGTGTGTGTGTGTGTGTGTGTGTGTGTGTGTGTGTGTGTGTGTGTGTGTGTGTGTGTGTGTGTGTGTGTGTGTGTGTGTGTGTGTGTGTGTGTGTGCGTGCGTGTGTGTGTGTGCAGGATCCAGCCAGTCCGATCAGAGCCGGTCAGCATGCCCGGCTCCTCCCGGCTGGTGAGCGATCGCAGAGGGCCGGCCAACATCATGGAGGCAGGATCAGGTAGGAACCTGACTGTTTCTCTCTTCCACCCCTCGTCCTGTGCTCTGTGACTCTCTCTCTCTCTCTCTCTCTCTCTCTCTCTCTCTCTCTCTCTCTCTCTCTCTCTCTCTCTCTCTCTCTCTCCTTCTGTGTGTTGGTGGCCGTGATCCCGACCTGGTCATTCTGTTCCTTCTACATCTCCACTCTTCTCATCCTGATCACACTCACCATGAGACCCACTGGAGATACAGCAGACATAAGAGATGTTTCTTCCCTCAGACTGAACCGCAGGAGCTTTTTACTGAGAGTCAACAACACA
>NC_137627.1:27067627-27075127 GCF_963383615.2 Lipophrys pholis | reverse complement strand
CATTGAGGATTTTATGTACCGGGCGGATATCAGAGTACCTGATTAAGTTGTCGAAGCTTAGTATTCTGTATTTTTCGAGTATGTTGCAATGATGGTACCTCCGGGTTTTTTATCGAGTATTTTCAAGGCCTGATTATGTAGTGATCTGAGAGGGTTTGTTTGTCTGTTTGGCTTGAGACCATGATGACATACAGTACAGAATATGTGATATGATCATTGCATTTAAAAATGATTTTGCTGCTTCCAATGACAGAGAGTTCCTTGATGTGCTTGAATTTGGCGACGTTAACTTTTAGAATACGACATATCTTTTTTACATGTTTCTTAAAATTAAATGTAGGATCCAGGATCACGCCTAGGTATTTGACTTCATCAACGTTTTTAATCAGATAACTATTCATATAAATATTTGGGAGAACACCCTGATTTTGTTTGTTTGAAAAATACATTGGAACGGTTTTCTCTGTGTTTAGCGTGAGGCAGGACATTTTCAGCCACTCGGTTACTGTGTTCATCGCCCCGGATAGCTTAGCTGCCACAAGATTTGCATCGGAACCGTGAGTGAAGAAGACCGTGTCGTCGGCATACATCAAGATACATCGTCATCGCAGATGGAAGGAAGGTCATTGACGTACATGCTGAAGAGCAGCGGCCCCAGAATAGACCCTTAGGAACCCCTGTCGTACAGCATCTGAACTGCGAGGTTTTATCATTTATTCTTACGCACTGAGATCGGTCCGCGAGGTAAGATTGGATCCAACTGATAGTGTTTGCGGAGAGATTGAAATCCAGCAGTTTTGTCAGCCGCACTGAATGGTTAACAGTGTCGAATGCTCTACGCAGATCCAGGAAGATGGCCCCAACCACCCCTCCCTTGTCCAGACTGGGTTTGATCACCTTGAGGAAATAACAACATGCTGTGTCGGTGGAATGTTTGGATCAGAAACCAAATTGCATGGGATGTAACATATTTCCATTGTCAAGGTGCTCAATCAGCTGTTCAGCAACAATTTTTTCAATAACTTTGGAAACTGCAGGGAGTATACAATGGGTCTTTTCACCCATTAAAAATAAAACAACCTGAAACACACAAACAAAACTGCACAGTAACACTATAAATGCAGCAAGATGCAACATGCTAGAAGGTCAAAGTTCAGACCTCAAGCTCAAAGAGATTAATGGACTTGCTTATTATAGAAATGTTCACTTTTACATCTGAGCCACATTTGATAGTTATTCCAAAAAGGCCAATTGTTAAAAAAAGAAGCCAGTTGTTGAACAGTGTTTATAGATCGTGTGTGTGTGTGTGTGTGTGTGTGTGTGTGTGTGTGTGTGTGTGTGTGTGTGTGTGTGTGTGTGTGTGTGTGTGTGTGTGTGTGTGTGTGTGTGTGTGTGTGTGTGTGTGTTTGCCCTCGTGACTCCAAGTGTTAGTGTGTCAGTCCATTAGCAACATCCTGTAAAGCAGCGAGTTAATCAGTGTGGAATCAGCAGCTATCAGCCATTAGCCACATCCACCCCACATTATCACAGCTCAGTTACCTCCAGTGTGTGTGTGTGTGTGTGTGTGTGCGTGCGTGCGTGCGTGTGGTTTCAGTTTCACATGTACAGAAATGTTGCTCCTCGCTCAGCCTCCAGTTGCCCTTGTTACACCTCAGATTTCTAAATGTTACTTTCAGTTGGTTTCTGTTAAATGATTTTCTAATCATCAGACTCATCATGGTGATTTGTGTTGTGTCATGCCTCTTATCGTCTTCTTCACTCTCCACATGCACCGCCAGTTAACCGCTTCATGCATCAATCAGGTTCTGGGATTGTCTGTGTTTGCCCAATCTGTAGCATTGAATTCAGTTGACCACTGGCAGGCCTCGTTCCCACTGCAGGGAGATGCAACTCAGTTCTGATGTTCTGCTCAGTGACTCGTATCCCACCTGTTCTGTGAACGTGTGAAAGATCCAGTTCCGATGTTTCCCACCAGAACCAGACCTCCATCATTTGGAACCAGTTTGATGTGTTTCTACATCGACTGCTTCGTCATTGAAGTGTGACAGACATCACTGATAAGCGCCAGAGGAAGTGGCTCCGCCAGAATAAAAGCTTTTATCAGATTCTCCTTATTCTTTCCTCCTCGTGTTGTCCAGATTTTGTCGCTCGTATTTAAAAACCACCTGAAAATGGAGCTACACGCTGACCAGCATTGCCAGATATAGCGGCATCTCCCAATTGGGGAGCCCCATTATTTTATCTTTTAACTTTATTGGATTTATTTGTGTGTTTATGGCGTGTTGTTTATTACACATAGAATAGTTTCAGGGTTTTAACTTGATTCCTCCACAGGCTGAGATTTGGGCTGTTTTTTATTGAGGTGTGAGGGTTTTACCTTGTTTGGGCTGCAACAGTGAGTCACATCTGGCAACCCTGGTGGCGACTGGCGTGGCGTCCAGATTTATTTCTGTCAACAGCGTCTTCTGCGCTCGGGCCAGAATCCGTTGTTCCGATCAGGTTCACACGGCAGTCTGATGGAGGTCAGGTTTAAAATGTAACAAGAACAACTTTTTTTTTTTTTAAACTGATACCAGCAGAAAAAAAATTGGAATTGAGAATCAAGACGTGCAGTGTGAACAGAGCCTGAGTTTAGTTGAAGTACCTTTTTTTAGCCAGGAGAACCACATTGTGATTAGAAATCTCTTTTACAAGTGTGTCCTGGAGAGTTGAGGGTCTTGCTCAAGGACCCCCAGTGCATGTTTTATTGGACTGTGGGGGAAACCGAAGTACTCGGAGGAAACCCACTCGGGGAGAACATGCAAACTCCACACAGAAAGGGCCTGTATTTGAACCCACGACCTACTTGCTGTGAGGTGAGAGTGCGAACCACTGGGCCACCGTGCGGCCAATGTGTAGTTAATGTGTAAAATAAGCAAGGATGTGGCCTGCTGGCTGTGGCTTGTATCTTCTCCTGAAATGTTGGACTTTCAAATTACTCTGTGTTTTCTTTGTCTTTAAATCCACTGATAGATTTCTCATCTTCTCACTCACAGTGTTTCTCTTCTGTCACCTGATGTCTGCAGCCTTCAGCGGGAACATTTTCACAATTTCACCATCACAGCCTGGGGTTGCTTCTCATGCTTCTCATGCTTCCCATGCTTCTCATGATACTCATGCTTCTCATGCTCATCATGCTCCTCATGCTACTCATGCTACTCATGGTACTCATGCTACTCATGGTACTCATGCTCCTCATGCTCCTCATGCTACTCATGCTCCCCATGCTACTCATGGTACTCATGCTACTCATGCTCCTCATGCTCCTCATGCTACTCATGGTACTCATGCTCCCCATGCTACTCATGCTACTCATGCTTCTCATGCTCCTCATGCTCCTCATGCTACTCATGGTACTCATGCTACTCATGGTACTCATGCTACTCATGCTGCTCATGCTCCTCATGCTACTCATGGTACTCATGCTCCCCATGCTCCTCATGCTGCTCATGCTACTCATGCTACTCATGGTACTCATGCTACTCATGGTACTCAAGCTCCTCATGCTCCTCATGCTGCTCATGCTCCTCATGCTACTCATGCCGCTCATGCTTCTCATGCTACTCATGCTTCTCATGCTCCTCATGCTCCTCATGCTCCTCATGCTCCTCATGCTACTCATGGTACTCACGCTCCTCATGCTCCTCATGCTACTCATGCCGCTCATGCTCCTCATGCTCCTGATGCTCCTCATGCTACCCATGGTACTCATGCTCCTCATGCTCCTCATGCTACTCATGCCGCTCATGCTCCTCATGCTACTTATGCCGCTTATGCTCCTCATGCTCCTCATGCTTCTCATGCTCCTCATGCTCCTCATGCTTCTCATGCTCCTCATGCTCCTCATGCTACTCATGCTCCTCATGCTGCTCATGCTACTCATGCTTCTCATGCTACTCATGCTACTCATGCTGCTCTGCTCCTCATGCTGCTCTGCTCCTCATGCTACTCATGCTATTCATGCTACTCATGCCGCTCTGCTATGGCCCCGTTTACATGGCAACAATTTCATGTGAAAACACAATACTTTTAGCATTATGGGTGTGCATTTCCAGGACAACAGTGCTCCAAGCAACTGAAAAAAATTGCTTTTTAAAAATGCTCCGTCTGCGCGAACGTGTTACTGCATATGTGCATCAACGGCCATAGTAACCTGTGCTTCTGCACATGGTCAATAGCTGTACAATTAGAACAATGTTTTCCTCCAGTGTCATGACTCTCAGTCCATATTCTCTTGGTACTTGGTAGTTTTATAGTTGACTGTCAACTCGTGGCCTGGCATGCTAACTACATCCTTTTCATTGTTTCTGCCATTTCAGTGTAAATGGACATTGTTTTAAAAACATTGGCATGTAAACCCGAAACCAATGTGAAATGAAAATGCAAAAAACATTAGTTTTGACTTGAAACATTTTTGTGTAAACGGGGCCTATGATATCCAGTGGATACGAGAACCAGTACCTCCTTGTATTAGAAAATGAATAATGATATTCCCCTGGCTGCATTGGAGCCTTGAGTCGGCCTGTTTTTTTCCTGATGTCACATGTTTGACACATATAGTTCATGGCTACATTCACCTATGAGTGAAGGAATAAACTGAGCAGAGCTCCTGAAGAACCAAACCTAAATCTGACACCAGTCAAATGACCTGTTGAATTCAACAAAAGTGGAAGTCAATGGACTAAAACTAGGACATGGCACACACGTATGTGTGTGTGTGTGTGTGTGTGTGTGTGTGTGTGTGTGTGTGTGTGTGTGTGTGTGTGTGTGTGTGTGTGTGTGTGTGTGTGTGTGTGTGTGTGTGTGTGCGCACCTGTTTGCATCGGGGACAGAGTGCTGCTTTGTCTCGGTGACCCAGCACCTCTATACCACCATCAGCACCACCCTGAGGCGAGAAGGGGCTTTCCCCCACTCGCATTGTTCTCACTCAGGCTCCAGCAGAAAGAAAGAGCAGGCCTTCAATGAGCCAGTCAAAAGAGCAGGACGCGCACACACACACACACACACACACACACACACACACACACACACACACACACACACACACACACACACACACACACACCTGCCATCTTTCCCTCCCTCTTCTCTCGTCCCCTTCATACCTGAGCAGCCATTTAAAAGTGCAGGCACCTGTGCTGTGGTATTCTGTCTCTCTTTCCTTTTCTAATACACAGATACCCCAGTAACTTAAACCCCACAATTACCTCCCTGCTTCATAAAGGGCCCTTGTATTTTTGTGCTATAGCGCTCACACTGACAACAGTGGTCAGGTATTCCAGAAAGATGCCCGGCCATCCGATCTCTTATTTTAAGACAAATACCCTCATTTCCCGTGACCCCCACCACCGCTGCCGCTGCTCTCCATCCCTCAGCTCCTCCTCTGCTGATTTTATTTTCATCAATAGGCACCTTTGTCACCTTGCTGCCCCCCCACCCATCCTGCCCATCGCCTCGGGGTGTTTTCGGTGACCTGCCAGCCGGTGACAGGATGCAGTAGGCATCGCTGCTTCTTTGTGCTTTTTGTCATCACCCGTAATGAAGCAGAGTTGGAGACGGAGCGGTTATCTGGATGAGGAAGAGGAGGAAAAGTGATCTGCTGCAGAGTCTGAAAGGAAAGGAGAACCGGTAACAACCAGTTACTGAAGTGGCCATCAATACAAATCACAAAAATCAAAAGAACATGACAAAATGCAGGATGGATCCAAGCTTTTATGGTGTGACATCGAATTCTGAGACTCTTCAGACCTCCTCTGCTCCAGTCCTGGTCCAATACTGAGACCACCAAGCATGAAGGTTCAGAGTCACTCTAGTCTCCTTTCTTCATCCTCCTCATGCTCAGTCTGACCTTCATCAGCTCATCTTCATCACGTCCACATGCAAAAACAGACTGGAGAAGTAGTAAACAGGTGGTGCTAATGCAGTGAACAGGTGGTGCTAATGCAGTGAACAGGTGGAGCTAATACAGCAGCAGGTGGAGCTAATGCAGTGAACAGGTGGTGCTAATGCCTTGAACAGGTGGAGTTAATGCAGCAGCAGGTGGAGCTAATGCAGCAAACACCTGGAGGTAATGCAGTGAACAGGTGGAGCACATGCAGTGAGCAGGTGGACCTATTGCAGCAACAGGTGGAGCAAATGCAGTGAACAGGTGAATCTCTAAAGAAAGGGAAATGCAGGCACTTTGAATTTCATTCCCTTATTTGCAGTTATATCTATATCTATATCTATATCTATATATAGATAGATAGATAGATAGATAGATAGATAGATAGATAGATAGATAGATAGATAGATAGATAGATAGATAGATAGATAGATAGATAGATAGATAGATAGATAGATAGATTTATTTGTAATTTTTTTTCTTGCACAGCCGTCGAACATGTCTTCTGTCATTATTGTATTATTGTGAGTTGGAAGCGCTCATGGACCCGACATCTTCACTTCTCAGTAACAGTTTGAGCCAGTGTCACAAATGATTGAGGTGTGATCAATCCATCAGCTCACCATCACAAAGTGTTACTGCCACCTGAAACATAACAGTCTACGCTTGTGTTCAAACATTTCCGCTGTTCGTCTTGGGTTTTTTTCTCCACCTCTTTTCCTTTTCTTCCTTTTTCTATATGCATTCCTCGTATATGCTTAGAGATTTATTGTTTGCCTACTTTTAAGACTTCAGGAAGTGTGTTAGTTCACATGTGTGTGAGGCTTTGGGGACTGCAGGGCGGGAATGGTTTAGCCACATGTAGGGATTTATGGCAGGAGAGAGTGTGTGCGCATGCGTCTGAGAGAACAGGGATTGATACAGGCGAGCACTGATCAGATTTTATCTCCTCGTCTTTCTGTTTTTGTGGCACTGCACTTTTAATCTGCGAGAGATGGTAGATGGTCTGCCCTCCGGCTTTAGTGATACACAGAAAGTACGTGTGTGTGTGTGTGTGTGTGTGTGTGTGTGTGTGTGTGTGTGTGTGTGTGTGTGTGTGTGTGTGTGTGTGTGTGTGTGTGTGTGTGTGTGTGTGTGTGTTTGCATGCGTGCGTGCGTGCATGCGTGCGTGCATGTGTGTGTGCGTGTGTGCATGTGTAGTGCCACAGGGCAGTGAAGACTGAGCAGCTGCTCTTTATAGTGACTGAACGGACACCAATGTGTCAGGCATCTGCCACGCGTTCACCCTCCCGCCTACCCACTGGAGTGTGTGTGAGTGTGTGTGTGAGAGAAGTTGTGATGGTGTGTGTCATCATTTCATTTGTGTTTGTGTTTATTATAACTCAGTAATGGAGGATAGTTTTATGCATTTTTAACTGCAACAGAAACAAAATGTGAATGTTATGAGTGTGAATCGTGTGTGTGTGTGGTGTGCGTGCGTGCGTGCGTGCGTGCGTGCGTGCGTGCGTGCGTGCGTGCGTGCGTGCGTGCGTGCGTGCGTGTGTGTGGCAGCCAGCTGCTGCTGCAGAGGAAAACGT
>NC_137627.1:27045127-27062627 GCF_963383615.2 Lipophrys pholis | reverse complement strand
TGTGCTGAAGCTGGTAGAGTGCCGGACACCGGCCCTCGAGGCCTGCAATTGGGGAACGCTGCTCTAAATGGATGCTGATTGGCATTGTGCTGTCAACCACCTCTGTTGGCGTCTGCAGACTTTAACATTTAACGGAAGTTCTAGTTTCTTATCTGTGGAGCTGTTCAAGTGTTAGCTATCACTTTAGCACAACACACAGTGCAGATGTCAGCACTGTGTGGCGGGGCAGCACAAAACCTTCATCCTCTAGCTGCCAATTTATCTCTACATCATGTTGTTTGGGTACTATCTTTTCAAGGAGGCAGACATGTTGCTCATGTCTGGTGTCGGGCTTCATTTTATCAACAAATGAGACTGCCTTATTCATGTTTAGCGAGCGACCTCCACTTGGTGCAGCCTCAGATGGTTGATTGAGAAACACGAGTCAATGATGTGAGAGAATCCAGCTTAGACTGCTACAGCCAGAATAAATACCGGCTCAGCTGAGGAGATGGAAACTAAAAGAGGGTCTGAAGCTCTTTTTCCTGGTCAACATGCTCCAGAGTTTCCCTTTGGTGAAGATTTTTTGGGTTTCCTTCCGTTTCCTTCCAAATATATTGCAGATGTGAGTTCTCTCTTTTTGTGAAAAAACAAAAAGGAATACATCAGCAAAACAATCACGGTGTGATGGAGGAAGAGACTGAACACTCGAGACAGGAAACACACACAAACACACACATTAAGACGGTGGCGAGGCCTTGCTGACATGCAGCAGAGTGGCAGCGTGAGTGCACGTTAGCATGTTGCGGCTGCAGAGCATTGCATCGTCTGTAGAAGATGACGGCGGAGTCAAAGTGACAGCTTTCTTCGACAGAGCTGCTTCTCTCTGCTCTTTTCTTGCTGTTTGTCTAGTTTGGGGTGTGTGTGTGTGTGTGTGTGTGTGTGTGTGTGTGTGTGTGTGTGTGTGTGTGTGTGTGTGTGTGTGTGTGTGTGTGTGTGTGTGTGTGTGTGTGTGTGTGTGTTTGTTGTTGGACTGAGCAGGTACTTTTGACAGTCCTGTTGCCATTTTGTCTGTGCTGCAACTTTCTTCTGTGCTTTCTCCCACCCCCCTCTTATCTCCTCATCCTTCTCCTCCTCCTCCTCCTGCTCCCGCCATCTCTTTGCACAGCCGTTATCGGCAGCACAGGAAGCTGTTGTTTCCACGACGCCGTGAGTTAACATCCATCTATCTGATGACAGGAGGAAAGACTCCAGATGTGAACAGCTCTCTGCATCCGTCCCTCTATTTTTCTGCCTTTCTTTTCATTAGCTTTGTGCCCCGGTGGCAGATAAGTGTCTGAGTTCCACAGCCTGCGTGCTCGAGACATTCAGCTTGATGGTCTGAACCAATTTCTGGCACCAGCGATGGCCTGGTATTAAAGATTACATCAGTCCCGTCAGCTTGATGGATAGTGTCGTTGTGGTCTCCGTGGTTTCCAACTGAGTTTGTGTCCAGTGGCCTCGGGATGTTTCCAGAAGCTTCTGAATGTAAAGTGCTGTTACGCCTTTGGTATTTTCAATGCAAACTTTGACCTAAAAGATGAGTGCCACCAGATCTATCAAAGTGATTGCGTTTATATGATATTTTGACGACAGTAACTGAACACTCGCACATCACCTGCACATCACTTGTTCAGTTGCAAACTCAATGGAGCAATGTAAGATGTTTCTCCAAGTCGTGTTCCAAGGTCAATTAGTCTAGTTTTTTCTCTTCTGCCATGGTGATCGACACGCAGTCATGATCACTGCTGTTCTCTCCGAGGCTGTGAATCTCAAACTGGACCCAGCAAGGTGAGAAACACGTCCTGAATCAACCTGCCTGGCAGCAGAGAGATGCTGAGGACTTCTGCTGCACATCTCAGTAATGAAACAAGTGTTTAAGCTCACATTTGATCACTGGCACTTTAAACTTTGAAACCTCAGACAATACGAACATTATGATCTGACCCATCGTCTCAGCTGGACCTGCTGCCCATGGTTTTGTTTGACTGAACAATAGAAGTGCACCTGACTTAGTGTGATGAGGAATAAATTCACTTTAGTCATCATGATATTGCACTTCTGTCCATTAACATAAGCTCTGCATTCAAGTTAATTTATTACAAATGTTACATTCCAACATTAATATCTTACCAGTCTACATTGACCTCTATTTAATTCATAAAAGCAGTAAAAGAAAAAAAAAGAGTTGGATGCTTTCTTTCGTTCACCATTACTAAAACCTGTGTAAAATGTTTGAGGAGTCAAACTCAGTTCAGCCAAGTCGCCGGCATCCCTATTACCGGGGAAAAATGTTAAAGGCAGGCCCCAGACCAACACACACTCGTGTGTGTGTGTGTGTGTGTGTGTGTGTGTGTGTTTGTTCACAGCACGCACGCACACACGCGTGTTTGCTATACGGTGCCTCAGATTGAGTTAAAATACGAAGGCCTCGTTTTGCTGAGGCCGGAAATGTATTCAGAAGCATAACACGTACCGAGAGAGCTCAGCGCACACTAAACACACACTGCAACATGTGTTTCCAATAAAAGCTGTGTATGGATGGATGTGAGAGCCATACAGTATGAAGTCATCCAGTCCTCTGTGTGTGTGTGTGTGTGTGTGTGTGTGTGTGTGTGTGTGTGTGTGTGTGTGTGTGTGTGGGTGTGTTTCCTACAAACCAGCAGCCCTCTATTGAAACATCTCCTGCTTTTTATCTGGATGCTCCACTTCAGCTGTAAATGTCTGTAAATTTGATACCGTATGTCTGTTTGGGTGTGTGTATCTTTACAGTTGCAATTGTGTGTGTGTGTGTGTGTGTGTGTGTGCGTGTGTGTGTGTGTGCACGCGTGTGTGTGTGTGCCATCAGCCAGTGGGCTTACAAAGACACTTAATGCAATTATCCCTTGGCAGAGAAGAGAAAGGGAGACAGGCAGCACCTCAGAAGGTACACTGTGTGTGTGTGTGTGTGTGTGTGTGTGTGTGTGTGTGTGTGTGTGTGTGTGTGTGTGTGTGTGTGTGTGTGTGTGTGTGTGTGTGTGTGTGTGTGTGTGTGTGTGTGTGTGTGTGTTGTCACTGGCAGACAGTCTTGACATTTCTACATTCTACGCCTGGCTTCCACTGTAGCATTTCCATTCTGCCCTCCAGTCTCCCCCCTTCCAAAATCCCTCTTCCTCCTCTTGTAATTGGGGCTTTCCCTTATAATTAGTCCATCCTAGTTACCACTCCTCCTCCTCCTCCTCCTCCTCCGCTCAAGGACAGGCCAGTTAGTATGGCACCTCTGCCGCAGTAACAAGCACCCTTTCCCCCCTGCAGCAGCGGCGCTCCCCCCCGAGGTGTGGGCAGTGGGAGCTTTAGCGTAGCATCTCAGCTATCTAAGGCCGTGGAGCCTTGGAGCGGGCCCTGGCGCCAGCCGGCCACATCCCCACTGGTCAGTCCTGCACTAATCCAATAAATGAGCTGTGCGGGAGGGCAAGTGTCACACACTCCGACTGCCTGTACACACACACACACACACACACACACACACACACACACACACACACACACACACACACACACACACACACACACACACACACACACACACACACACACAGAGGTCCAAAGTTGTGACAAGCTGCTGCTAATTGTGTTCTGTCTGTCCCCATCTCCTCCTCCTGAGGGCTCAGAGAAATTCCTCAACCAGTGGTGTGTTTGTGTGTGTGTGTGTGTGTGTGTGTGTGTGTGTGTCATAGCTTTCTTCTGATCCATGTTTTGTAAAATTCAAATCAAACATAAGATGAGGTTTTACATGTCTTATGAAGTTTTGTAGGCTCTATTTTACATTTATCAAACTATAACTGAAGAGCTCCTAGTTTTTAACTTTCACAGTCTAAAATAGCAGCAATTGTCTCCGCAGTCTAGTGGAATAGTTGCCATTTAATTCTGCCTCATTTACGCGACGTTTCAAGTGAAAAGTCATTGTATTTGCGTTTTTGCATTTACACAGCCACACTTCATGTGTGTCTATCAAGTCATGTGTGTTTCCACGGCAACAACAGAAATACTGAAAACGATGTTGTTTCTATGTTGGTCCACTATTTGGGGCTGTTGTTACTTTTAGTAGTGAAAGCACACGCACATGCAGCAGAGAACAATGAGATCTAAACATTAACACTGGGAGAACATGGACATTCTCGTGGACAGACCACCAAGTTGGATTGTCATTTTGGTGACTGTCAAAATAAAACTACCAATTTGGATTATTATTATGGTAACTGTAAACGGTAAATAAAAGTACCAAGTCCAAGAGATTATGGACTTGGAGATTATGGACTTGGAAACATGACACCAGGGAGGAAACTTTGTTCTATGCAGTGAGCATGTGCAGTAGCACAGTTTCCACTGTCTACACGGGACTGAGCCTGAGTTTTACCGGAAACTGTTTACACGATGAGAGATTCGGAACATTTCCGTAAAGTTCCACCTTGAGAAATGTTTTTAAAAAGTTGTGTTTTCACTCCGAGCACCGTTGTACTGGACAACCAAAATGCTCCAAAAATATTGTGTTTTCACTTGATATTGTTGTTGTGTAATAATAATAATGGCTTGGATTTATATAGCACTTTTTTCACGCTGACTCAAAGTACGTCATTCATACCAGTCCCACCAGTGATGGTAAGCTACGCTGTAGCCACAGCTGCCCTGGGGCATGCTGACAGAGGTGTGGCTGCCATTTTGTGCCAACGGCCCCTCCGACCACCACCAACATAGGGTTAGGGTTAGGGTTAGGGTTAGGGTTAGAGTTGGGGTTAGGGTTGGGGTTAGGGTTAGGGTTAGGGTTAGGGCGGTTTAAGGAACAAAACAACCATCCGGTCAGAGGGATGTACTTTAAGGTCCTCCTGCTCACATCTTCAGGAGTCCAGTAGAGGTCATGATTGGACGGATCTTTTCTGTATATTGGCACCAAAACTTGGACTTTTAAAATATTAGTGAGGCAGTCATATTGTTGAGGCTAAACTGTGTAAATCTGCTCCTCCTACTTGTCCGAGGGCTCTGCCGCATGGGGGAACAGTGGTTAGCACTCTCGCCTCACAGCAAGAAGGTCTTAGGTTCAAATCCAGCCTTTCTGTTGTGTGGAGTTTTCATGTTCTCCCCGTGTGTGAGTGTCCCCCCCCCCACGGACGAAGGAGTCGATTCGGCTTTCTTTGTTGCCTCCTGCAGCTTGACAGTTCACATGTCAAACATTTCTCCCCCGTGTGTCTCTGCACTTCCTCTTTTAACACCTCCCCGTCAGCGACACACCCCCACACGTCACCAACACACCCACTTCATTTTGGTTGCGAGAACCTCCCTCCTGGTGCACACTACAATATCGAAGTTTTAAAACCATGTTCGTGTCATCATGTTGGTGATTTTAATTTGTAACTGCTCCATTTCTGAACCAGTACTTCATTTAGTTCATCTCAAACAGTATTCTATCAACTTGAAACCTCATTTAATTAGCTTACTCAGTTTAAACCACATTTTTAGGTACTGCATCGTCCCTTCTTATTAACTGTGGAATGCAGAGAGGAAATGACTGACAGGGTATTGATCTAATCATGACAATGCCATTTTCAGGCTGCGCTCCTATCAGGTGACATTCGATCTTCATTTCATATTTATATTAAAACTGAAAAACAAAATCAACAACACTCAAGTCAAGTGTTTAACTTCAAAGTCCAAGTCCAGCTTCAAGTCAAGTCACAAGTCATCAAAACAGCGATTCAGTTCCAAGTCACATGACTCGAGTCCCCATCTATGATAGCAATCATGGTGCTTATATGTACACAACAAAAGATCTTAAAAAAAAAGAGCTATTTCAGTAAAGGTCCAATCAATTAACTAAACTGACTAAAACATAAGAAATCCTAATTTGGTGTTGGTGCCTAAAGCAACCAAAGAGGAGGCCTGTCCACAATCCAGCTGTGCATTCCCAGAAAGATTAATATCAATTATGTTTTAACTAATAAACATTGATAATCATAATTGCAGACAGGCATTAGTTATTTTCAAAAAAGCCCCCCTCACAGTGACCACCAGGTAAAATAGTAAAGGTTGACTTCATGTGTTGTTTTCGTCTTGTTTTAAAACATCTCTGTTTCTTCCAATGTGTAATCCCATTGTTTTTTTAGGTTAGAATGATTCAATCTTAACCTTCCACCATTATTTTCCTGTTGTTCTTTTGTTTTACATGCACTGACTTTGTCCCAAACCACATGCTGAGTGAGACTTGTAATTAACGGGATAACTTTGTAAAATCCAGTTAAATTAAAGAACAAAACCAAAAATGTCTGATTGAAACCCCGTCCATGTGTTTGCTCGTGTCAGTAACAGCTGAGACTGTCTGCACCCAGTTCTCCGTGGTTTCCCAGGTCAAACTTGACAAAATACTGAAGTTATCAAAAGCTGATGGCAAAATCTTTTCCAACATATTTAAACCCTTAAAGAGGAAACCTTTGACCGAAGAATTAACATCCTCCTCACCACAGGAAGCAGCAGGCTTTATGGGAAATGTGCACTTAATTTGCAGAAACACTGGCACCAACAGTACCACTGGCACGAGGAGACAGAGGCTGCCAATCTGCCAACCAACCAGGAGGGTTTCTCTGCCCTAATTACAGCACTATGACATATTATTATTACTGTTATTATATTGATTTTATGTCTCACCTTTTAAACACAAAATCACTTGTTGCCACTTTGATTGTTCCTCATAAACCCAACTTTTGCACATGACTTATTTCCTGTTTGTTTGGCTGCATCGGCACACGGCTGACATTAAACCCTTCACTCGTTGTTCAGCCCTAGTTTGGCTTCATTCAGGCTCTCTTCAGTATGTTTGGCCTCTGCAGGGCTCTGTTCGGGATCTGTTCAGGCTCTGTTAGGGCTCTGTTCACGCTCTGTTCGCGCTCTGTAATGGCTCTGTTAGGGCTCTGTTCGGGGTTTCTGTTCAGGCTCTGTTCGGGCTTTGTCCAGGGTTTCTGTTCGGGCTCTGTTCGGGCTCTGTTTGGCCTCTGTTCCGGTTCTGTTGGGGCTCTATTCAGTCTCTGTAGTCTCATCATTTCTCATTGTATCTGCATGTGAAAACTGAAAGTCACAGTATTTTTCAAAGTATTGAAGAGCCTAATCTCAGTGTCAGCGTTTAGCTTTTAAGGCCAAATATTTCATTTGTCATCATTCATTAACGCACACTGCATGAAACTTCTCCTTTTTTTTGTGGAACAGCAGCTGCTTTGTTTGATGTCCCGATAAACAAATATGACTTAATGAAGCAGTTAGAAGTTCAAGTCTTTCTCTGCAAATCAAGAACACATGGGAGACAAACAGGCACAAACACACACTGATGACACACAACCCGAGAGGAGCACAGCCACAGCTCAGTGAGTCCACGGCGCCTGGGGAAGTGGCAACTTCTCACTTAAGTTTCATGCTCATTTTCCTTTTTGTTCAGACACTTTTGCACATTTTTCTTGTTTTCCCTCCCTGCTCCACAGCTTCTCTCACAGAGGTATTGTCATCCTCTGCCAGGACCTGCAGCCACCGCTCGGAGCACGCTTATAGTCCATAGCCACATAACACATGACACAGGCTAACCACAGGAAAAGCCCTGAGCCAGAACAGGCAGGAAAACTCTGGAAAACCAGGATACAATTTGGCACTTATAGAGCCTAAACGATTTCCTCCTGGGCGTTGGGCTCTGTCCTACTGGGAAAAGCCAAAAGACCGGCAGAGAAAATTACATCCGGAAAAATGTTTATGCAGCACACTCAGCTCCCTCGCTTTTTGCCCTGCAAATGAGTGATTATTCTTCTACTCTTAACCTCTAGGAACGAGGTAGGGGGGTGGTGGAGAGAGGGATATTCTTTCCATCATTAGCCTTTGGACGGGGCGGCTGCTGGCATGGCTTAGCCTCTCTGTCACAATGTGAGCTTCCTATTTGGCAATGCTGAAGGTATTTGGAGAGCTCTCTGCAAACTGTTGAGCTCGTTCTGTGAAAGGGGCTGCTTACGCTGGGGAAGGTGGGTAATTGGGGAAAGCGTGCACACAAATGGGACGGACGCACTCGAAGCTCATTCAGAATAATCCCACTCCTGTTCAGTCCCAGTCCCTCAGAGATCTAAGCACAACTGCAGACAGTTAAGAAGTTGTGTTTCTTAAGCTCTTTGACAGCACTACATCATCAATGTGAGTGCAAACATACTTAAACTGGTTGTTTCAACATATATTAAAGCAATAACAAGCATTCCCAATACACTTCATTGTAAACAAAGGCTTCACTCCACTTCCTTTTATTACCTTGTTTGACTCCGTAGTAACACACTCCACAGTTAAAATAATAATTCAAGGGTAAAGACAGAGCAACTCACCTTTAAAGTGGAAGAAATGTGGATTCTGATCACTTTAAACCATATATCAGACATTTCCATACCAAAACGACAGTTTCAGCTGATTTCTACTCACTTCCATGATGCTTTGTTAAATGTTATTTATTACTTGAAGAAAGTGGGGAGTCCCTTCTTCAGGTTTGTATCATCCACCGTAGCAATCTAATAATGGATCAATATCTAAAAAGGATATTTATTTCTCGGTTTTATTTACATTTTGGAAAAAGTCATAGCTATTATGTCCCGCCTGGTACAAAGACAACCTTCACAGTTCAACCCTGCACATCCCACCATGGAAGTTGTGTTTATGGAGCTTTTAGGAGTAAGCTGTCAGTACAGTTACTGACTGTGACTCAATATATAACGCCTCGCTACCTTTTTACCTTGAAAATCAACTATGAAAAGATTCATTTCAGTCAAGAATATAACAAATGAACAGAGTTATACAGACCACAGGACATATTAGACATCCAGTCCTTGGACACACATCTCACACACTCATGTTACTGGCTGCTGGGAGTGTCACAGATCAGCCAATAATCTTTTTCCAATCAGCCTCTCCTGAACAATGTAGCAGGGCGTATCAGCCCACCAGCATCCCATATTGATCTGAATATAAGACGGGCCTTTTCTTCCTGGAAATAGGTCTGAAAAAATGAGTTAGTCTGCTATCCAGGGTTTAATATTCAGCTTCTCAGACAGAAGAGGAACGAGCTGGATGCAATCAGCGGAAATAGGTCAAACGTCAGGAGTGTGCACTGAACACAGACCGGACCATGAGGAGCCATTCAGAGGCTTCAACGCGCCGAAGCACCAAAGCTTTGGATGATCTTGAGGAGGAGACGCTGTGGGAGGAGCAGGCAGCCTGGAGACTGTAGGACAGTTTCTTACCTAGAAACGTCAGAGGAGTTGTCATTGTGAAGCACAGAGGCAACTTGGACATTAATGTGGAGCTGAAATGAGCTGCTGGCGGAAGGACTGTTTGAGTAATGTACTTTCAGTTTGTTCTTTTTTTAAGATTTTACAAACTTTTCTTGTGCACTGAAAGGATTAGATTAATACACTTTGTACCATGGCTTGAGGCAGCGAGCTGTCCAGCCGTCCAGCCGTCATTTGGATGGTCAGTTTTTTGAAAAGAAATGTCCAACAAAGTAGCGGACATGTTGCTCAAAGCCTCTAAAATATGTGTATAATTTCCATCACAACTTGTCTCTGTCTAATGTTCAAATGCTGAAACAGAGAAGAGGAATTTGGAGGAATTTCCTTTCCAAAATGCTGATGAATTATATCTGTAGAATCCACACAGGTGGTACTTTTTTATATTTTTTTTATTTCAGGTATGTCACATTTCAAACATTTTATGAAATCACATACATAATCCCTATATACACACCCACACACATACATATCCACAAGTATATCCGCCATTTAATAATGATAAATATTTAGATTACAACATATGAAAGTATATTTATACAAAATATATTGTCTATGTTTAAGTATACCCACACATACATACACAGACACACAGTTAACATGCCTGAAAAGGGGGACGGATAAGTGAACTTATAAAGTCCTACCCCTTGTCCATTATTTAAGTTATTTTATAATTATCTTTCTGTATTAAGAATAGTTATTATTATAGTATTATATAAGTAAATATAACAGTATGAATGTCATCTAGTTTGCTTCCATATACATTCATTCACACAGTGCTCCCCTTCCCAATATGCTTGTACACACTCAACCCTATATATAAAAATATACCAACAATCACTTGTGTATAATCCAGTTTACAGTGCAAGAGACCCCCTATAGTGTCCTCCCCGTTCTTCATCCCAGTACTCTGTTAATATTTTAAGATTGAGCCTTTTTTTTAAACAGTTTCATGCTTGGACATTGTTTCAGGTCTTGACTGAGTTTGTTCCAAATCCTCACTCCACTGACTAAAGAGCTCCTCTGCCTCATTGTTGTTTGAACACTCTTGGTTCTGAAGTCCAGATTCCTCCTGTAGTTATAAACCCCTTTCTATCAGTACAAACGTTCTCTACGTTGTCTGGTAGTTGCTTGTTTCTAGCTTTGTGTATTAAATTACCTGTTTCAAATTCTACCAGATCAGGGAGTTTTAGTAGGCCGTAATTAATAAATAAGGCATTAGTGTGGTCCAGGAACCCCAAATTCTGAACCAGTCTGATGGTCCTGGAAGCCTTTTGAACCAGTCTGATGGTCCTGGAAGCCTTCTGAACCAGTCTGATGGATCTTTTTTGGAGTGTGCACGACGGTCGGAGTGAGGATTTGTAGGTGTTGCCCCAAACTTCCATACAGCAATTCAAATATGGCAGTTTCAGTGAGCAGTATAGAATATGCAGTGCTTTGTTGTTTAAGAAGTATTTTGCTTTGCTGAGGACTGAAACATTTTTGGAGATTTCAGTTTGGACATGTGTATTATACATCCATAATCACCCCCAGAAATGTAATTTATTTGACCCTCTCTGCTTTTACACCCTCTATCATAACCTTTACATCAGTTTTCACCTTATAATTACCAAAAACCATACATTTTGTTTTATCCAAATTTAGTGACAGCTTTTTCTTGTCAAACCACGTTTTTAATTTGTTTAATTGTGATGTGATTTCATTGCTGAGCTGTTCCAAGGTTTCCCCTGAACAGAAAATGTTTGTGTCATCAGCAAACAAAACAAAATGAAATATCTCAGAGATTTTACAGATGTCATTTATACAAAGAATAAATAGTTTAGGTCCCAGCACAGACCCCTGGGGGGTGCCACAAACAATGTCCAAGCATAAAGACTGAAAAAAAACCATTTTCACAAACTGCTGTCTGTTGCTTAGATAACTTTTCATCCACTGCAGAACCACACCCCTGACACCATAACGCTCCAGTGTATTGATTCAAATGTCGTGATTTATTGTGTCAAATGCATTTTTTAGGTCTATAAACACCCCTACTGCACATTTCTTTTTGTCTATGGAGCTGGTGATTTTATTCTATTGATTCGATTAATGCCATTAAGGTGGATCTTTGTGATCTAAATCCATATTGGCTTTCAGACAGCATTTTGTGTTTATCAATACATTTGTCCAATCGGTAGGTTAGTAGCTTCTCTTTGGAAAATTGTGGTAGTAGAGAAACAGGCTAGTTATTGAATTGGTGTCTGTCTCCAGTTTTATGAAGTGGGTTGCATCATAATGTGGATTGGTTCATGTATTGTCACCGTTTATCCAGTACTCAGTCTCGATGTCGCGGATCACCAGGACCTTTGCCTCCTCCGGTGTCCCGTTGAGCTTGATGAAGATCTTGCTGCTGGTGCTTGGTGCTCCAACTCTTTCAGCTTCCTCCCTTGTTTAAGGAGCTCCATTTTGTGCTTCCTGTTGACAAACCTTATTATGACGGCTGTTTTGTCGCAGCTTATGACAGGCCTCCACAGTGTCCTGGTCCACCTCTATTCCTTTGGACGGGAGAAAAGGTGCCACTTCCCGCTCCACAGAGTTGGAGAGGTTGTCCTCTGCGATCCCAGCTGGATCTCCTGCCACTGCCAGAGCGTAGGAGCGAGGTTTGATATGAAGGCCGGTGATGATCACATCATTGATACGGTTGTACTGCTCAAATCAGATGCTCGGGTCTCCAGGAAGGCAATGCACTTTTTCCTTTTTAGCATTCTGGACTTTCAGGGCTTTAACCTCCTCCATCAAGCACATGAGGGTTTTCTGCTGTAGCCTGACAGCAGACACTTCCTCCAAAAGGAAGTCCAGGGACTTTTTAATGTCCTCCGGATCTTCCATCGCTTGTTTTTTCAGGCGCCACACTGTCTGTTGCTTGCTGTGGGCTCCCGATGCGAGGGTGGATGGTGCAGATCACCACGACGTGAGGAGGAACACAGTTGCCAGCGGAGCCCCGCTGAGGGTCAGCTTTTAGCTTAGCTGCCGGCTAGCTAGTTTAGCAAACTGCCCATTTTTATTTCCAGGAGTTGTCCGGGGACCGTGTCAAGCCAGGCAGAGTTCGGGATCGAGTCGGCAACACCTATACCAGTGTCCTGAATCCAGAAGTCGTTGTCAGAGTATAAAATAGTCCATAAACCAAGTATCAAACACAGGAGTGCAGTTCATTCAAATCCACCGGCAACACAGGAAACAAAATATTCTTTACTGTGAAAATGTTGATTTTGATAAAAGTATTGAGAATCATGCTTGTTTCATCACCAATTTAATTATGTGTGACTGAGACTGTGGGACCTACCTATAGGAGGCCTGCAGATAACAAATAAGCATATAAAAGTCAATTAATAACTGATAAGAGGATAATAGAAACTATTTCACAGTTCAGAGTCTACAGGTGCTCACTTTAGGGTGCAGAGAGAAGCAATGTGTCAACTACAGGGGGTATAAAGAAGTACATGTAGTGAAATTTGGTATGAGGTGATACTGGTACTGGTACAGGTACAGGTACAGGTACAGGCACAGGTACAGGTACAGGCACAGGTACAGGCACAGGTACAGGTACAAGTGGAAACCATCACTAATACAAATAAGCCATTACAATAAATGAAAAAAAGAGACAGCATTTAAACAAAGGAAGAAAGCATATAGGAATCATCAGCAAAAATGTCAGGAAAAATATATATATATATATTAATGTTAAGAAGCAAAATCTACGAAATGTCACAACGTATAATTTAGTAGTCCAGAATGTATTCAAATGCACAATTTAAGGAAAATTTTATTTAAATATCCTCCAACCCCCAAAAAAACACAAAACACAAAGCTCTGCCTAAAACCATGCTTTGTACACTAACACACAGTCTGACTCTGAGGATGAAGGTTGAAACTTTGATCAAACTTTGGGAATTTATTCGTCAGCCAAGGATGTAATAAAATCCTTGTTGTATCTTTGTCTGTCTGTATGTCAGATTTTTTGGAAATGTTCACCTCAGATAGATATCAGGCCCTGGAAGATTCCTCTACATTTTGGAGGTGATCCGGAAACCTTTTTTTCTTTTCTTTCTGAGTCCAGGTCAACCATTGGCAGATGTCAGGAATCTCGGATTGTTTAGATTTATTTTACGACATTGATATCGGAGTCTTCTAAATGTATTTCTGGTATTTCAACACTGTCAGTATCTGTTGTGTTATTTGTTTGTTGGATTTGTTTTTAGCTCAAATTCAACCTTGTTCGCTTTTTACTCATTATTTTGTCTATGGGAGCAGCTGTGGCTCAGTTGGTGGAGTGGTCTTCACTTAGTCCAAAGGTTGAAGGTTCGAGTCCCCCTTTCCACATGTTGAAGTGCCCTTGAGCCAGACACTGAACGCCAAACTGCTCCCGATGGATGGCCTGAGCACCATGGTGGCAGCCGCCTCCAGTAGTGTGTGAGTGTGATTAACAGCAAAGCGGTTTTGGTTTTGCTCATATGTTCTAGAATCCATATTGATGATCTGATATTTGCTGATTGTGAAGTTTGCACTGTTACACCCCCACCCCTCCATCTCACTGTCACTGTGACGTCCTGTCAAATGAAAACAGTTCCTGTTGGGAACGCACTGATTGTGTGCAGCACTGGTTTATTTTCCTTAACACAGTCAGCTAAACAGAGTCTGAATGAGATGGAAGATTTCAGTAAACTTGTGTAGGAGCTCAGAGGGATTAGCACTGGCAGAACAACAAGCACAGCTGATGGAGGAGGAGTGGGCGAAAGCTCTCTGATTGACTCCAAACAGATTTGAATACCACTGTCTTGCCAGTTGACTGGTAGCTATTTTCCATTCAACTGTCAGGCCAAGTTTGAGCAGTCGTCCTGGCGGTAAATAGACTGTCTGGTGTGCGTGTTCCTCTCAGCTGAGAAGCTTCTCAAGCTTCAAAACAAACGAGTTAGCAGCCACGCAGTGATGAGCCAGATGAAACCACAAGGAGACGTTCACCATGCTGCAGTCTGCAGTGGCCTGATGGGAACCAGGGCGAAGAAAACCAGGGCGACTTACCCCTACAGCTTCTTCTGCACCTGAGAAGGAAAACCACCTTGTCTCATATCCAGTCAGAACAATAACTCATATGGATGTCCTCCCGATTTGCAAAAATGTGAAGGAAAAATGCCTGATGGGTTAAACGTTGATGTGCGACCAACACAATGACTTGTGAAGAAGTATATAATGTGTTTGTGCTTTGGAATTCTTTCCTCCAAATCACAGTGCTCTTTCTCTTGGCCCTGGTTTAAAACACCAGGGACTCAGCAGTTTGTTGACTGTTGTTTTTGCTTTTTCTTGAGTCATTAGATAAGAAATATTGATGCAGTAATGAAGTGAAAAAAAAAATCCATATTTAACCTGGTGTTTTTTCTTTTTTTAATAATTACTGGATATATGTTGAATTTCATGTGGCGACTTCCTCTGTGCTGGGATAAACAAGGAGACTCTACAGCGAAGTCCCATGTGACCTTAGGCCCCGTTTAAAAGTTAAAGATGAAGATTCAGCTCCCTCCACATTACAGTCCTGTTTCACAAAGAATCAGCAGGACTCCTCTGATTGGTCAGACATGATGACATGCAGATCATGAATTAAGGGTGCATGGAAACATGATTTATCATGGGTCAGTCAGTCTTTGCATGTATTTTTCACATGTATATATCACAATAATGATGAAAATAATCTCTTTTTTTTTTTTATTGTTTTCTACAACTTGTTGCTTTAGAAGTACAACCTTTAAAAGAGTCTGCATGAGGTGTGCGGAAATAGGAAAACATGAACGTACATCAATCAACAGTGCAGTATTTTTTTTGATGTCTTCTTGAGTATTAGTGAAGTGCAGCGGACTGCCAGCTGGCTCAGTGCTGAGTTCATTCAGATTGGTGCACACATGGAGCCTCCCTCCTCTCACAGTCCACTCATCAGTGCTGTTAACGTGTCCCAGGAGGCCCTAGGTGTTGGGTCACTTACTGTAAAGCAGGGAGGGCAAAAGTGGATGATGAATGGATGCACGGGAGGAAGGAGGGGATGGCCGGGGCGGGTGGGAGTCGTGGGAACAGGCAGGCACCACTCGCCCTTTGTTTTCTTTTAACAGCTCGTTCGCACATCACGTCTTCAGATGCAGGCAAAAACAATTTGTCCGCTCAGTTCTGCCCTCCCTCTCTCCCTCTCTTTCTCCCCTCCTCCCTGCTCTCTTCCTCCCTCGGTCTTTTGAATCATTCTCCAGCTGGGCCCGGTTTTTGCTCATGCCGTGTCAGGGTGTCTGTTTGCATGGTTATGTCTACGTCTGTTCTGCGTGTTTCTGGTATACACACACACACACACACTAACACACACTAACACACACACACACACACACACACACACACACACACACACACACACACACACACACACACACACACACACACACACACACACACACACACGCAGCCGCCTCAGGACCTTGACCAATTCCCAGTGGAGAAGCGTGGCGTCTCTCTCTGTCAGGACATCTGGAAGTGGGCATTTTGTAGTCGGCAGCCGCTGCACTCTGACTTGATTATATTATCTTGTTGAGACGTGTGTGTGTGTGTGTGTGTGTGTGTGTGTGTGTGTGTGTGTGTGTGTGTGTGTGTGTGTGTGTGTGTGTGTGTGTGTGTGTGTGTGTGTGTGTGTGTGTGTGTGTGCGTGTGTGTGTGTAGGAACGAGAAGGGACACGCAAATCACACATTGTGGATGCATAGACACACCAACTAAGTAATATAGTACTAACCTTTCCTTATGTTTGACTGTCGTGTGTGTGTGTGTGTGTGTGTGTGTGTGTGTGTGTGTGTGTGTGTGTGTGTGTGTGTGTGTGTGTGTGTGTGTGTGTGTGTGTGTGTGTGTGTGTGTGTGTGTGAAGGGGTCAAGTGGCGATTGCTGATGTTGTCTGCTTTAAACACATGTTTAGCTCGGGCCCACTCAAACGTTTGGCAACCATTAGACAACTTCCTCTCTATCTTCCGGAGTCAGCTCTCTATGGATGTGTGTGTGTGTGTGTGTGTGTGTGTGTGTGTGTGTGTGTGTGTGTGTGTGTGTGTGTGTGTGTGTGTGTGTGTGTGTGTGTGTGTGTGTGTGTGTGTGTGTGTGTGTGTGTGTGGGAGAGAGAGAGAGAGAGAGAGAGCGAGCGAGAGAGAGAGAGTTGTAAGAAAAACATTTCACATCACTACATGTTAAAAATGCTGCAAAAATAATCTGTTTTGAACACATTCCAGCTCTTGTCCACACCTGCAAACACACACACACACACACACACACACACACACACACTGTCAGAAGCTCACTCCAGACATCACTGCCAGAGCTTATATTTTGCGATGGGATCAACATGACTGTGAACTTCACATGAAACTGGCCTCAGACCTGCTCTCTCTCACACACACATGCACGCACACACACACACACACACACACACACACACACACACACACACACACACACACACACACACACACACACACACACACCTCAGGGCCTCTGTCGGTCATCAGGAAATGAAAGGATCATTTAGCTTAGGGGGAGATGGGAGGATTTGAAGGAAAATAAGAGATTGCGGAAGAGGAGGAGCATCTGTAGTTTGATTCCTGCATCATGATGCCTGAGATTCACCCAAAACGCAAGACAAGAGTTAAAGGTGTGCACTGAACACACACTCAGGCAGTGACGGAGCTGGTCGTCACATTAGAGGTCCAATCACAAGCTTCTCAGAGTCGGTTTGGTTTTATATTCCAGAGAAGAACATTTTATCAATTTACTAGAGAAGTCAAGACATTTCTCTGAAATCTGTTAGTGTGAGTGTGGCGTCAGGAATATCGCACCGTGTTATTGAATTAAGTCTCACATTCACTGCATTAGAGCATTTTTGAGTCAGCTGAAATAAAAGTGAGTTACTCCATTTTAAATCAAACAATTAAAAAAAGAAAATCTTCACCTCATATTCACAACTTAACACAGCTGTAAATATTATCAATGCACCCAATAACTCCTTCCCAATTATCCTGCAGGACTCTCACAGCTTCCACTAATTCCATTCTTTTACACTGGCCAGTAGTCTGAACAGGATTTATACCACAGATCACTTCACAGCCGCTCTGTC
>NC_137627.1:26987627-27040127 GCF_963383615.2 Lipophrys pholis | reverse complement strand
TGTATTTGGTGAGTCACAGCACTCCTCAAGACCTGGAATATGTACTGCATGCCCTGAAGCCTCGTGTTGAGCCGAGTTCATAGTGACGTGTGGACGGAATTCTTGTTTGAGAACCCCGGGTCGGAAAAAGACCGTTTTGGCTCGTGTGGACGAGGCCTCACTCAGACCTTGTTTACACTACAAAGTTTCAAACACACATTGTTTTAGAAAAGTTTCACGATTACATAGCAATGATCTGAAAATGAAAGTCTGTGGGTGTGTGTGTATCGTCGGTCACATTTTAGAGCCATAAAAAGCCAGTCAGAGAGGGGTCAGTCACACACCCCACCTTACACCCCCAGTAGACATTGAGTCTGACACTTTGTATACACACACACACACACACACACACACACACACACACACACACACACACCCACATCCTTTCACAGTCCCTCACAAGAAGACATATGGAGCATGACTAATGGCTTCATAAAGACACACATACACACACTGTAGATACATTTTTGTCCAGCAGCCACCATAGTGTTAATGGTGTTCACCCAAAAAGCCCGTTTTCTGCAGCAGATGTGTCTCTGTGCTTTCAGACCGTCACTTGACCCAAATACTGTCAAATTAATACACACACACACACAAACACACACACACACACACACACGCACACGCACACGCACACGCACACACGCACACGCACACACACACACACACACACACACACACACACACACACACACACACACAAATACATAAGCTTCAATAGACACCACACTGTCAAACATTTAATGTATCTCGTGTGAAACTTTTTTCTTTGTTTGTTTGCTGTCAGTCGGCATTGTGTGTGTGTGTGTGTGTGTGTGTGTGTGTGTGTGTGTGTGTGTGTGTGTGTGTGTGTGTGTGTGTGTGTGTGTGTGTGTGTGTGTGTGTGTGTGTGTGTGCGTGCGTGCGTGCGTGCGTGTGCGTGTGCGTGTGTGTGTGTGTTTCCCACCAGGGCACCAGTCCAGGAGCCAGGCGTCTGAGCTCTCGTCAGCCCACATCACTGTCAGAGAGCCGTTAATGAGGGGCACATTTACTGCTACATTAGGGAAATGTCAGTACACACACACACACACACACACACACACACACACACACACACACACACACACACACACACACACACACACACACACACACACACACACACACACACACAAACACACACACGCACAGACTTTGCTAAAAAAACCATAACAAACAACCACTAGCTGACTGAGAGCTGTGTGCACTGTTGTCACTCACTGTGTAATCAAAGTCAAATAAATTCTGCTCTTTATATATTAATGTTGTATTTGTCTTATGGTCAATGGGAGTTCTGAGCTCATTCTGACAGTCAAATCTTACAGTTGTTGCTGGAAATGCACACAGTGGGGAATAATACACATATCTGCTGGCACTTTGCACAGAGCTGTACTTTTCTGTCCCAAACACCTTCAGCTGATAGACATGATGAGCCACCGAGTGTTGGAGGAGCGCTGCAAAACATCACTGCTGCTGGCAGATGTGTGTGTGTGTGTGTGTGTGGTGTGTGTGTGTGTGTGTGTGTGTGTGTGTGTGTGTGTGTGTGTGTGTGTGTGTGTGTGTGTGTGTGTGTGTGTGTGTGTGTGTGTGTGTGTGTGTGTGTGTGTGTCTGTGTGTGTGAGAGTGTGTGTGTGTGTGTCTGCCTGTCTGTGTACATTTCATAGCAAGGAAGAGAGCTGATGTGAAAGGATTGGCTGAAAAGAGACAAGGGTCACCACTGAGGTCCCAGACTTAAGTCCACTCCAGTCATCTGTGTGTGTGTGTGTGTGTGTGTGTGTGTGTGTGTGTGTGTGTGTGTGTGTGTGTGTGTGTGTGTGTGTGTGTGTGTGTGTGTGTGTGTGTGTGTGTGTGTGTGTGTGTGAGTGCGCGCACTTGACAGATGACTAACCCAAATGCAGTCAGAGTGTTGTGTTTCTCTCACGCCTCTGTCACTGTGACTCACCCAGTGTGTGTGTGTGTGTGTGTGTGTGTGTGTGTGTGTGTGTGTGTGTGTGCGTGTGTGTGTGTGTGTGTGTGTGTGTGTGTGTGTGTGTGTGTGTGTGTGTTAATCATTGACTGGTAAGAGCCCTGGGTACATTGACATGACATTTGTCTCCATATCTCTCTTTCCAGTGTGATTTTATTTGCTTCCATCTCTACACTTGCTGGTTTAAGTTCTTGTGTTTTTTCTCTCTCTCAACTATATTTCCTGGAAACATGTTAAGTTAGCCGAGTATGTGCTACTCACATTGCAAAAATGTTTATCTTTTTACCCCAATGAGGAGACTGTGCAGTTATGTGAAGTTTAGGATAATGAATTTGACAATCAGAAGGATCAGAGTCCAACTCTTTTAGATCCCAGTCATCCTTTTTATCATGAGATGTAGCCAATACTTCATTAGAGATGCCAAACCAGTTGGTCACTTATGGCACCAAGGATATTACCAGTATCAATATTATAATATGAGTTTGTTCTTTTATTCCTGTACAAGGTGCATGTTAACTGTCCTGCAGCGTCTCGCCCAGGCTGAGGAGATAACAGCTCAAACAATCTGTGTCACTTTACTTTTTGACGATTTCAAGGCTTCAGGACGTTTCTGAAAGATGTCGAGTCTGAATACACGCTGCAGGGACAATGTCAAATACTAAATCCTGTGATAGTCCTGCGGGGAGCAAAGAGTGTCCGACATCAGCCTCCAACTTACGTTGTTTCAGGTTGAGATTAAAGACTTCAGATGAATCTGAATCCACAAAAAACATGTCAGAGACAATGTTCAAAATATAGTACAAGTTGTGCTAAATTCTGACTGGTTTCTGAACAGTTACCTTTTTTTAGATGAGTCATATTGTTATTTATTATTTTTGATCTATTTATCTTATTTATTAATTAATTCCTATTAATTAATTAGCTCCTATTAATTTATTTATTTATATATCTACAAAACTCCCCAATATATTTCAAGGTCGAGTCTTACTAATCTATCTTTTATAGTGCAGGAAATCGTCACACTATTCCCGACGGCAGGTGCGACGTGTCCACCAGAGCATGTGGAGCGTCTAACGACACACTGCCGTGTGCCGCTGCCACACGCTCCAGCTCACTAATGAGCACATCACATATTCTTTAATCACGTGAATGTAGCATTGCTACTGTGTGTCCAAAATGCTCTGGCATGTCGCATGTAGCATGTAGACATGTAGCATGTAGCATGTAGCACGGCTCGGAGCTACGCTTTGCACCTGGTTGGACAAACGTCTCGGGGACCCGCCCTACTCTGCCTCTGATTGGTGAGTACTTGCTGTAGCTTCTAAACTGATTGGTTAATATCAACGTTTACCTGCAGCATGAGGGGCTGACGAGCCAATCAGAGGCATAGTAGGGTGGATTATCAGTATTGCTGACCAGTAAATTATAGAGAGATTATGTGACAATGAGCAAATAATAGGGATTTATTTTTACCCTCGCCAACGAAAGTTGGGCGCCCAGGTTTTTTATTGGTTTGTATGTATGTATGTATGTATGTATGTATGTATGTATGTATGTATGAATGAGTGTGTGTGTGTGTGTGTGTGTGTGTGTGTGTGTGTGTGTGTGTGTGTGTGTGTGTGTGTGTGTGTGTGTGTGTGTGTGTGTGTGTGTGTGTGTGGGGGTGGGTGGGTGGGTGTGTGTGTGTGTGTGTGTATGTATGTATGCAGTGGCGTTTCTAGATGTAAATACTTGGTGGGGCAAGATTTTATTTTAGGTCGAATGACACTAGTGAATTCCACAGTAAAGTGAGTGCACAACCTTTTTAGCCACAACGTTATAACAACCATATAGGCATCGATCCCGTAAAAATGTTAAGCCTTGGAAATAGCCGATCAAAAAAAATAAAATAAAATTCAATTAATAAAAAGATATATCAACGTTGGGGTTCAAAGCAGGTCATGCTGCTTCAGGGACGGCAGCTCAGCCACTCAACCACCAGCAAAGCTACAAATTGGTGAGATTCTTAAAAAGTCTTCCTCACCACGTCACACAGTTTACAACTACTTACTTTCACTCTCTCTGCTAAACTCAGCGTTTCAAACCCGTACTCGTAAATAATCAAACTAATTAATTTTTATTCTAAACTGTTTGTTAGCTTTAGCTGCTAACAAGCTGGTATTTGTTTGACTCTCTCCGGTTCTGTGAAACTCCTCCTCTATCAGCACCAGCCAATCAGCTCTGAGCATCTAAATGACGTTGTTTGTGGGGCTTCGGGCTTCAAGCCCCACGAGGCATCAAAATCACGTCAACTGACTGAATGGAGCCACAGCCTGAGCATGCGCACTTTCACTTCACTGCTGCAATACACACTGTATGGGAAGAGAGGGGAATAGCCTCACTAATGCACCATTGGTGTGGATCAGGAGGGAACACAACGTGAAACCGCAAGAGGAGACTAATAACCAGGGAGTACAGTCCTCACTCATGTGCTATATAGGAGGAAGTTTTATTCATGGACATAAAAAATATTGTAGATATTCTTAAAGAATCAATAGCTTACTTTGCATGCAGTCCTTTCTGAAGACACCAGGTGGGGCTCAGCCCTGTCCCTAATGACCAGTCACCCCTGTATGTATGTATGTATGTATGTATGTGTGTGTGTGTGTGTGTGTGTGTGTGTGTGTGTGTGTGTGTGTGTGTGTGTGTGTGTGTGTGTGTGTGTGTGTGTGTATGTATGTATGTATGTATGTATGTATGTATGTATTTTACCAACCTTTTGCAAAATCATGGTGACGATGGCAAAGGTCTGTGCTCTACCGAGTGACACTCTAGTTACTAGAGTCGTCTTATATGCCACTGTTTCTAAAAATAATGGTGCTTCTGGGTTGCTTTAAAAGAAGGCCAAAATCAAGCATATACCCACTTCTCCAGGATCAATAGTTCACTGAACACAAGTGTATGATTATTAATGACAGTGTCTGTAGTTTTTTTATTAAGTCTTTAGAAGCACATGTATCTGTATTTATAAACTTAGTTGGATTTTGCTTTATTTTATTGATCTGGTAATATTTCATTTATTGTTCATGGTACAGATGAGAGTTTATGTTTAGGCCCCTGAGTTTGTATTCAACTTAAAATAAGACAAATGTAATAGCAACCATTTGATTTTGAAAGACTGAAATCTGAAAAAAATAGTTTATACTTTTCTATGAAATGTGTGAGTTCTTTCAGTCTCAGATTAGTAGAGCGTTCCCCTCATCGTGGTTCCAGCCAGTCGGAACAAACCGCTGTCGTCTGAGTTACACTTACTTTTAGTTTAACAGCCAGTGTTCATTTTGACAGCAAATTCGGATTTAATCTTAGTCTTTCGAGTAACACGCCATTTAGTTTTAGTCTTATTTTAGTTACCAACAGTTTTAGTCAACTGAATCCACAGTGGACTTAGTTGAGTAAATGTTTCTCCAGAATATCCAGTCATTGGAAACATCCATCAGTCTGTTATTTGATGTTATCCAGGTTTCAATGTGCAATATGATACATGTATAATACAAAACATGGATTTTATTTTATTCTTTCTGTCAAAAACATTAGCATGGCGTTTTCACAAATGATAATGTCACGGAAATTAAGCATAAGTCAAGTCACCCTTATTTATATAGCACTTTAAAACATCTACTTATTTCTAGTCGATCATGGTCGTCTTTGTCATTGAGAAACGCAAGAAATCACAGCTTCCAGGTAACAAAGTTTACTGTCCTGAGTCGTCTCTCTCTCTCTCTCTCTCTCTCTCTCTCTCTCTCTCTCTCTCTCTCTCTCTCTCTCTGTCTCCTCTCTCTGTCTCTCTCCCTTCCCTCTATCTCCCTTCCCTCTCTCTCTTTCCTCTCTCCCTCCATCTTCCCCCCTCTCCCTCCATCTCCAGGATAGTGAGTAATTAGAAGCAGATGGAGCTGAGACTGTGTAGTCAGACTGTTATTTCAGCCCTCCGCAGAGCCGCTTGTATGCCCTCTCTTTTCCTCTCAGGCCTTGATTCCATATTCAGACACTAATTCCTGACCTTAACACAACACAGCAGCCTTAATATCTGAATATGTTCCAGCGATGGCTACGAGTTGAGGCGCTCGGTGTTAAAAAAAACAGGCTGTAAGAGATCTAATGGTGGCTGCAGCATGGAGCGACTGCTCCAGGAGAGTGAATTACATCATGGGAATGAGTCCCAGTCATATTCATTAGGTCACTCCTCATGCTCCCGCCTCCATCCAGCTTTTCACTTCAAAGGGTGCCCAGAAACCACTGACACTCGATCAGCTTTTCCTCATTTCCTTTGGCGTCAAGATTAAGATCAAAGGAGTTTCTCATCGGATTCCACGTCGGCACTTAATAGCAACTTGTAGCTTACCTTCCACATCCTGAGAGTGACAGTCTTCTCTTTAACAGGCGGTTACTGATACTGCCTCGCTGCCGGACCACCAAACGGGCCTTCGTTCAGTGTTTAGGCAGGTAGAACATAAAATGATCGTACGTCTTGGTGAGGGGAGAAAGGACAGTTTAATGAACTGTTAAAAGGAATTAGTTCCCCCAGTGAGTTCCTCCACAACTAAAAGCTTCTCCGGTCTTTGTTTGTACGCGATCGTACCTCCATTAAGTACTCACAAGTTATTGAGCACAAGCTAAGCCCGACTAAACCTTTTTTGTTGTTGTTCAATTAAAGTCATGCGGATCCTCTTCGGACACATAAAGTCTTGATACATCCGTTTGTCTCTGGTGGTTCTTGCTCTGAGAAGTGCTCAAGAACTGAATCTTCTGTTTGAAATCCTTAAACAAACATAAAACACATCAACTCCTCATGAAAACAGTGGTTTAAGGAGTCAGCATTGTTGGTTGTGTATTTTGGATCATTTGAGGAGCTCTTTGGTGATCGTGTTGACTGAATAATGCTGCCAAAGCAATCAAGGGACAGCTATGAAACAAACACAAGAATTAATTCTGCTATAGAATTTGAATGGTAGTAATAAGAGATCATGACTTGAGGACAACTTTCATATTAAAGAGGCGAATGTGAGTTTCTTCAGGTTCACGCTGTGAACGGAGCACTTCAGTAAGACAATAGCAGCTTGAGTAGTTTCAGTCTGGGGGATCAGACTGTTCTGTTTACGTGAAGACTGAATTAAGTTATCAGACTGATAGTTTATCTGCACCCATTCAGTCAGTGGAGCCATCCTATAATACTTTGTCCCACATCCAGCTTCAGAAGAAAGTATTGAAGATGATTTGTTAGCTGGACTAAAGGAGCTTGTTGTGAATCTTTCTCCTTCTCCATAGTCTGATCAGTAAAACATAGCAGTGCTTCTTTTAAGTCCTCCAGTTCAGCTTTTCTCTAAACAGTATCATGACGCAGCAACCGGCATGCTCAGTGAGGAGAATCTGACTCTATGGAGACCGGATCATTCCATCGCGATTATTTGTTTACTTGGACGGGACAGTGCATATTAATGAACAAGCCATCTCATCATGAGATTACTGTAAATATGCCAGGTTTAGCACAAGGCTGATTTCCATCCATTCTCCCACATAAAACCATACAAGATTTCATCAGAACCAGTGTGCGCTGACTCTGTTCAGAAGGATGAACAGGAACCAGAACTCTGGTTCTTTCTGAACGAACCGATCAGATCAGCATCTAATGAAAGGCCTGGACAGAGGAAGGTTGTTACTCTGATGGACCTTACCTCACATTATTTGTGTGCATGTAAAGTTAGTGGTGCACAAATCACTAATCCAATATAAAAATGGCAATAGATTATCGAGAAAAATGGTTTCAAATGTCAAAATAAGGTTTTGCTAGGATATCACCTTCCTCACAATCATTGTTATGTTTTCTCTGTTTCATCTGCATGGACACTTAGTGTAGAAGAGCTGGGCTCTACATGTAAGCTTTTCTTCTTCACTTCATCAGCTTCTTGACTCAACAGGAAACACGCTTCTGATGGTGTTTTGTTGCTAGCAACCGCATTTCTGATTAGTTTCTTCCACGCTCACCCAATCGTAGGCCTCTTCTGGCGTGCAGCGGCTTCTTGCCCTATCCCAAATATTTAACGTTTCTTTTTCCAATAAGTGGGATGTGAAGTGGAACCGGCTCCCAGATAATGACACATATTGTGGTGACGTTAATGCCGGATCAAAGGGCCGACTGCTTGGTGACATTTCAGCCGGGGTAAACAAACGCAGACGGGCCCATTACCAGGGGAGCAGAGGCGATGTGGACGGCCTCCGCCAACCCCCGGCACCCAGCAAAACACCCTGCTCCACTCAGCAAACCACCCCCCCACCCAGAAACACCCCCTTACCCAGCAAATAACCCCCCCCGCACCCAGCAAACCATCTCTCCACACTCAGCCACCCCCCACCCCCCACCCCCCACACACCCACACCCCCACACCCCACCCCCCACCCCCCACTCGTCTCCCCTCTGCACCCAGCAAACCCCCCCTCTGCATCAGCGACAGGAACACAAACCAGCCTCATTTAGTTTGAGTCTGCGTGTTTTCCTGTGAGCTTCCACACTTCCACTGGAGGTTACAGTACTTCCAGCTCATCTCCTTTTACAAGGCGAGGCCATTACATAATTACCCACTGTCAATTAGATCACATCCTGTGCCGTGCTGCCGGCTCAAGCCAATGTTAATTAATCATTGGTCCCCAGAGGTTGCTCCCTCGTCATGATGTCATAGCCACTGTGAACCGCAGCTCGGGAGAATGGTAGAAACTCCCCTCGGTCACCATTGGAGCTCAAATTCCTCTCAAGCTCTTTCATATAAGAAAAAAACGGGTGTGGAAGTGTAAATTTTCTCTTTGAGTTCTTACACACCGGGTCTGAGCAAGAAGGTCATGCTCTACCAAACATTCTTCAGCTTCCTTCACTTATTTCATCTCAGCAGAATTCTTAGAATTCAATGACCCTCATAAACATTTAGGCACAATTATGATGAAAATATAGCAGATTTATCTTGTACACTTTGGTTCTGAAAGCAGTGGGAAATAAGTTCATCTGGGTGGATCTGAGTCCACTTTTGAATTTCTTAACAGCAAGTATCTAGAACTGGTACCTGAACCAAAGGTGTTGTACTTATTCTCTCAAACATTCGGCCTTTCAGCCAAACCAACTCACCAGAGGTGAGATGACCTAAAACATTAACTGGAATTTTTCAATGGATGTAAATGCTGTTCCTGAAGTGTTTTTTTGGAGTGAGAAGCAGAAGTAAAACGCTACTGAGACGCTGAGGTCAAAGATCACTGAGCTCCAGCTATTCATTCAGTATCTGTATGAAGAAATGTTCTCCACATATGCAGATGATGGTGTAGTAAATGGTAGGAGAGAGCTTGAAACACAAGAGATCCTCCTCAGCTGGAAACCTTTTTCATCACCAGGTACCCTGTCATCCCGGTGGGTAGGCTCCATTTTCATTTCTAAAACCATATTCTTGACTGAAATAATAGCGAACTCTGCTCGCTGTAGTCCAAAGGTGATGGTGTCGTTAAAGTCAGATCTTCTGTTGTTTAAGTGCAGTCAAACACGGATGCTCCCTTTACTTGGAAGTGTGTGTCATTGAAAGTCTGGGTGTGATCTGTGAGAGCTTGTGTGTTGCTGAGTGCACGCCCTTCTGCATGTAGTTTTGATTAATCTTCTCTGTGTGTGTGTGTGTGTGTGTGTGTGTGTTTGTGTGTGTGTGTGTGTGTGTGTGTGTGTGTGTGTGTGTGTGTGTGTGTGTGTGTGTGTGTGTGTGTGTGTGTGTGTGTGTGTGTGTGTGTGTGTGTGTGTGTGTGTGTGTGTGTGTGTGTGTGTGTGTGTGTGTGTGTGTGTGTGTGTGCGTGTTGTCATAGTCTTCCAGTGCCATGATCAAAGCAGGTAGGCCTGTGGTCACACACACACACACACACACACACACACACACACACACACACACACACACACACACACACACACACACACACACAGACAAACATTCCTCCAAACGGTTGTTACATGCCAGAGTCAAATTAGTCCATGGGCTTTTTAAGTGGCACAAAAGGTTCAAATTAGAGACAGGACTTTGAAGCCGTACAGTTTGCAGGGATAGTCTGTAGCCCCTCGTGGTTTTGGCCTCCGTATCATTCCCTCAGAAAAGAACATGTTCACATCAAAGGTTAACTGGGGCATGTGTACTGTAACTTGTCACCAGCATAGCCCTGATTTCCAAACAGTGGGGAATTGGGACAGAATGGTATGTGGGCTGGGAAGACGCAGAGTGTGTAATTACGTCGGGATCTGTGGGTCGCTCTCAAGCCTCCTGATTGTACATGAGAGGAGGAGGTTGTCATTTGAAGAAAACACAAAGATTATTGTGGATCATATTCATGTAGTAAGAACACATCCATATAAGCCGTTTGGTGCAGAGTGAGAGCAGGAAAGTGGCAGTAGATGCTTTGTCAGTGATATTTGTTTTGAGTTTATCCATCTAAAACATCATCTGCATCATCTCAACAATAGAGTGTATATCATATTGGACAGTAATATGTCGAAAAAATGGTGCTCAAGTTGTTTTTCCCCAAAGATACTGAATTTAGCGTCATGTTTTTTGAATAAAGGCACATCTAAACATTAAAGTTGATCTCCCAGCAAAACACAATGACCTATCAAGAAATGTGTGTTGGTGTGATGGTGATCAAACTGTTTTTGAACAATCCAGTGTCCAATGAAAGGAGACAATACTGAGTGATCAGCGATTATTGGAACGTTGCTCACCACCTCACTGCTGTTGAATTAACATGAGCCCTGAGTGAACATACATGCTGATGGCTGTATGGATCCTGTGTATGAGAAGTGACAGGCTGCACCAATCAGAAGTACATTTGGGGGACGTTTGTCTTTTATGACCCCTGAAGTCCTGCCCAGACATTTCAGTAAGATAAAGCTATAACGTGCACAGTTCTGAGTATTATCTGTAGATGTCTATTATTGAAACTATCATTGTTTAACAGATTGTGTGTGTGTGTGTGTGTGTGCGTGCGTGCGTGCGTGCGTGCGTGCGTGCGTGCGTGCGTGCGTGCGTGCGTGCGTGCGTGCGTGTGTGTGTGTGTGTGTGTGCTTGGAGCCACATATGGAGGAGCCACAGGCAGTCTGCTACTGCTAATAGCATGGCTCTTAACATCAGCTCTGCTTCATTGTTCAGAGGGTTAACAGAGGACAGAGGAATGGAAAGGGATGCTTCCAGCATGTGTGTCTGTGTTTGTATGTGTGTGTGCGTGCGTGCGTGCGTGCGTGCGTGCGTGCGTGCGTGCGTGCGTGCGTGCGTGCGTGCGTGCGTGCGTAATATATCTGCTTGAGCAAAACAAAAGTGTGTGTTAGATTGCAGGCCTTAAAAAGTGTTTTTCCCTGTTAATACAGAAGCTTTGAGGTTGATTGTGTAAATGAAATGCAGGTGGAGTGTTTACCATGTGGTCAGTTGGGGCGGTGTTCACTATGATATCAGGAAGAGTCCGGAGATCAGAAACACTTGGGGCTTGTTCCTCATCTCATCCAGTCTTTCAATATCACACAGCAATAAAACCAGGAGCTGAATAACAGGAGCCAGACTTAGAAAGTTAAGTGGATTACATTTTCTTTTTCCACTTCGGTTTCAGCTGAGTCATATTTCCATGGGATATGAGGTCGACAGAATTGCGTCATTATGAAAACCCTCTAAATACTCCAAACATTAATGGTTTGAATCATGTGAAGTAACATCTCCTCCCTACAAGTACCTGAATGTGTGTGTGTGTGTGTGTGTGTGTGTGTGTGTGTGTGTGTGTGTGTGTGTGTGTGTGTGTGTGTGTGTGTGTGTGTGTGTGTGTGTGTGTGCGCGTGTGTGTGCGTACGTACGTGAGTGTGTGCGTGCGTGCGTGCATGCGTGTGTGCGTGCGTGTGTTTGATGGTGTTATCTCCATCTTCACCTATCCTGACACTTGTGTGGCTCATCAGTGGCTATGTGAAGTGACAGGCCACATCCTGGGGCAGCTGGCAGGAGCTGGCACACCACAAAAGAGCAGCACAACTGCATGAAAACACACTTACACACACACACACACACACACACACACACACACACACACACACACACACACACACACACACACACACACAGGCACACATGCACACACACACACACACACACGCACACACCTCAGGCCATTCCCCAGTCTTAATTCCTAAACGCATTTGCTCCAGTTCCTGCTGAGGCGCTGCAGGGAAGACTGTTGGGGGATAGAGGAGGGGCAGGATGCACGGCGGACTAGTTCTTCACACACTATTATGGAGAACACATACACACACACACACACACAAGGTTATCTCCCACCTCTGCCTCGCACACAGTGAAAGGGATTGGGCCAGAACTGCCCCTTCGCCACCCCCACCTACCGGGGCAGCAGAGCCATCAGAGATCGATCAGGAGTCAAACCCTCTGCCATGTCACCTCCACGTTACGGTCTGTTTACTGTGGACACGTCTGTCACAAGGTCATCAGGAAAGAAACACTGAAGTTGCTTTCATATTTTCTTGCATTAGAAAATGACATTTCTTGTTGGGTTGAGTTGTTTTAATCACTTGACTGTAACACGTGACTGAAGTATTCTGAATATTGTCATCAGGGGATGAAAGGAAGTGTTAAGTCGGGATGTTACATTTCTTGCACGTTCCCCAGATAGTGTTAAGGCCCTGCAGACTCCATTAAGAACTCATAAGACCAAGAAAATCAGTTTGTCAGTGACGTCAGCCAGCTGCTTTTTCAGCAGGACAGTTCATGCTCTGTGAAGAAGCTGTCGAAGTTGCAGGCCACGCCCCCTCAAATCAGGCATACATCTGTGCAGCAGCATTTTAATTTTTCAGCTGCAGTTCATTTCTCGCTTCAAATGTTTTCAGAAACACATTTCGCTGAACTGTTTCAGTAATAAAAGAGAAAGTTTGTGTCCAGGCCGCCATGTTGGGTTACTGCAGAAGCTGACGGCCCTGAGTGATGCGTTCAGGTGCATCACGTAATTCCGCCCTCCGACATGTGAACGAGCTGCGGGACTCACACAGTAGCAAGGCTACATGCTAAACAGTGTTTGGAAAGTTCAGTTTCTACATGAACTAGTTCAAAGTTCAGTTCACAAATTATAAAATGAACTACTTCAGTTCATAGTTCATAATTAAAAACTTTGAACTAAATTCACAGTTCCAAAAATGAACTACTTCATAGTTTGTTTGTTTTTTTCAATATGTTGCTGTGAGCTATTACCCTCAGAATATTTCCCCATTGTTGCCACCCATTCAGTCCACACTAGTAGCCAGCTGCAGCCCCCCCCTCCCCCTACACATTTTAATACCGTGATTTCTGGCTATTGAATATAAGCTGCACCCACCAAATTTCAAAAGGAAAAAGAAACGTCGGAGAGACGTGATGCACCTGAACGCATCACCCAGCGGCATGAAGCTGGTTAACCATTAAAAAGCTGAGTCTTCCTCTGCAGGGTTCAAAGCATGTAAAAAAAAGAAAAAAAAGTAGTGACTTATCGTCCAGAAAGTACAGTAATCATACAAAGATGAAGTATTAATCGTGGAGGCAGAGTCTGAGGTAGTGCTGCTGTCTTCCATTTGTTTTTGCCGCGATGCTTCGCATTTTGATGACGCATGCGGCGATGCGGCTCTGTGGTGGCTGCTGTTGCCAGATTGGGTGTTTTCCCCCGACATGTTAAGGCCCGTTTACGGTGTGCTTTAGCCGGGTTTTCGACTGGAAGGTTCTATGGAAATCTGGCACCCTCTTAAACAACGTTGAACTGTGAGAGCGCCGTTCACAAACGCCAGAATGAGCGCGCTCACCGTGACGTTCATCAGGCAGAAATACAGTATGTTCTGTTCACATTCACCTAAAATATGAACGAGTTCATGAACGAGCATTCACTGATCTGGACGAGCAGCACACCTTACTGCCGAAGCTTCGCCATGGCAGCACCGACAGACTTCGGCCCGGACGGTCGGCACAGTCGAACCAAATTTTTTCAGCCAGACGGACCTGGCCGAAGAAAATGACGTCACTTTGTTCGGCAGGACCCGGGAGTGCTGAACTTTCTTCTTGTTCTTATGGAGGATGAATCGGCCTTGAGAAGCTACCTTCAGTGGCTGAGTAACTGTGGGTGGAACAGCAGATGAGAAGGTATCAAAGAGTTTTCAAATTGGTGAATGGCTTTGAACAACATTGATTTTTGACTTTATCATGATGGGGTTTTTTTCTGAAACGCAACTCTACTGTTGAACCGGAGGCATTGTTCCTCCGTTGTACTACTCTCGTATGGATGAGCAGCAGGAGGAAGGTACTTCTTTTAGCTTCTCCTCAGCTGCTGCCCTCACAAGCAGAGTCGTGATTGGTCAACATATGAGGACTGTTTTTTGGTTGGTTTTTTTTAGTAACACCAAACTTTGTAATGAGACGGTAGTACTGAAAGGTGAGCAATAACATATACCTGTGTTAAAGAGCATCTGAAGCCGTCATAAACCTCATAAAGTGCTTGTTGGCTCTTTGCTGTAATCATTGACATGAACTTTGTGTTGGTTCACAAACATTCATGGTTTTCACGGTTTGAAGATTATTCCTGAAAACTTTACATTACAAAATCTGATTCCTTCATTCTGTCAAAAGTATATATTATACAGTATACTGAATTTTCTTCTAGTAAAAGGTACGCTGGATGCTGGTGCTAAGTATTTCAGACAGTTTCCAGTCGTACGGCTGCTTTACGGTCGGTCACAAACAATTCTTTAAGGCCAAAGAAAACTCTTTAAACTCTTTTCAGATTCACTGCTCCAGCCTCCTCATCGATGTGACCTTCCCATGCTGTAAGATACTATTAGCATTGATTGATTGCAATCTGGGTAAAAGAAAAAGACTTCTCCAGAGCCATTTCTAAATCGGAAACACACGTCAGGGGCTTCACAGGAGCAGAGAAACAAATGTTTTCTTTCCCAGCAAAGCCAAATGTTTACTTTGTGGCACAAATAGACACCATGTTTTTCAGCTGATTACATTTCACACTTGTGTTTGTACTAATAACCTCGTGGGCCCTCAGAAATTAGCCCTCAAATATCACACCGAATTTAGCAGAATTAGTTGAAGCGCTGTGTGCCCTCGGGTCGGGCCTGCAGGACGGAGGGGGGGGTGGGGGGGTTGACGGCCAGAGATGAAAGTGTCTGGAGATCTCAGCAGAGTCAAAAACAAATCTCTGGGTGAGTCGAGGTTAACCCCTTCAGCCGGCCGGGGCTTTGAAGTTCTCGGCCATACAGTTAATTGTCGGAGTCCGGATTAGAGAAAGGTGGTAACAATTTAACCCGGACAAGGAGGGAGCTGCGGGCCGCCGCTCGGGCCTATCAGGTGTTTGCAGATGTGCCAAGTGCCTTGGGAAAAATGACAGCACGTTCTCCCAGATGAGAGGAATGTTTAACCCACCCATAATGCTTTGTTTGTTTAAGCCTCTATTGCACTGTAATTGGCTGGGAGGGGGAAGGAGAGCAGCTGATTGGACAGCTGCTGCGCTGACCTGGTCCTGGTTTGGATGCTGGTCTGCTCTGTGAAGACCCCGGTCTCTCCCCCGAACTCTCCCTCAGTCTCTTCCCCAGTCTCTCCCCTAGTCTCTCCCATGGTCTCTACTGGTATCTCCCCCGGTCGCCCTCAGAGTCTCTCCCCCGATCTCTCCCCCGATCTCTCCCCCGGTCTGTCCCCCGGTCTCTACCACAGTCTCTCCTCCAGTCGCCCCCCATCTCTCTCCCAGTCTCTACTGACTCTCCCCCGGTCTCTCCCCTGATCTCTCCTCTGGTATTTCCCCCGGTCTCTCCCCTGATCTCTCCCCTGGTCTCTCCCCTGGATTCTCCCCCGGTCTCTCCCCTGGTATCTCTCCCGGTCTCTCCCCCGGTCTGTCCCCCGGTCTCTACCACATTCTCTCTCCCGGTCGCCCCCCGTCTCTCCCCTCCAGTCTCTCCCCTAACTCTCCCCCAGCCTCTCCCCTGATCTCTCCCCCGGTCTCTCTCCTGGTATCTCCCCCGGTCTCTCCCCCGGACTCTCCCCCGGTCTCTCCCCTGGTATCTCCCCCGGTCTCTCCCCCGATCTCTCCCCCCGGTCTCTCCCCTGATATCTCCCCTGGTCTCTCCCCCGGTTGCCCCCAGTCTGATAGTAGTTTCTCTGATGTCGTCTTCTCTCTGTCTTCATGTTTGAAATCTGCTGGTTCTGATCCCGGCTGTCACCTCTGCTCTCCACCGCTTCTCTTCATGTAAAACACTATCTGACTCCAAGCTGAGTATGCATTTGGAAAACAATTTTCAGCCTCTTTGCTCATTTCTTCTTGTGTGCACGGCATGCAGACCGACGTTCCACTATGTCAGCAGTGCAGGTCTAAACACCCCCGACATTTACCCACTCTTCAGAATCTATCTGTGTCGTTTGTTCTTGTACCTGTACTATCTGTACCAGCATATTTCAAAAACCTGTCTCATTCTGTTTCGTTGTGTCTCTGGGTCGAAGATTGGATTGAAATGTTTTTGCATTCAGTCTTTGAAATACTTACCAATGAGCCCATCTCATGCTTCTGCTGTTTTAGCGGTTTAATTTTTTAGATTTATTCCCCAGCTCCATTCAAGAGGATCTCTATCGAATAGGAATAATGGACAAAGTGGCAGCCATTATAAAATTACAGGATGAAGTAAATCCTGTAGAAAAATGTATACAAGTACCACAATAAAACAGGTCATTAGACACATGAGACTTCTAGAGAAAGCACCAGCATTCCTCCTTCAGCAGGGTAAATAATACTGCGGACACTTAGATTCCTGCGGATTCTTAAAGCTGAAGAAGCAGGATTGCCAACTTCACTAAGTCAGTGCTGTCATTGACGATCTCTCTAATCACCGGCTGATGAGGCTGAAAAAAAGTTTAAATATTTCCTCTCTGAGTTGTCTTGTAGTGAAATTACAGCAGGCCATAATTAAATGCTAGAAACTACTTGTCCTGGGAATAAATATGCAAACCAAACACTGCGGTTTGGGGAAGCAGAACAGATTGTTATTAACAGCCGTATTTAAGTGAGGCAGAGTCCACATGAAGGTCGCACATGCTTAATGTCCGTCCAACACTCCACCCGTCCACTTACCTAATCAGGGTTAGACCCCTCCCTGCACGGACCCTCTATGTTGACAGTGGGCATAAATCAAGAGCTGCTGAACTGTTCAGCATGAAGATCATTTCCAGGGATACAGAGCAGTGCTGTGAAGGAAGGGGAGTTGTTTCAGGACATTTTGAAGTGACTGGAGCTCATCATGTCTGTCCTTGAAAGGGGACATGGAGTTGGTTGACCCCCAAACTGAGGATATACTGTATAACAAAACCAAGATTGTGTGAGCCATATATAAGGAAATTGTCAGGCTGTTATGTAATGGTCAACAATTATCACCCAACTGATGAATATTTTCCCCGAAAGACCAGAAGTAGAGGGACATTGTTTTGTTTTTTTTATCCATTGTACTGTGAACAGCAGCACGTCCAGAGTTAGAAGTAAGTGGAGTTTAGTTTAAGAGCCACGTGGATCTTTACAGACAGTCAGTCTCTGAGAGGACGGCCGATGTCTGGATTCATCTCAGTTATAAACCTATAGTCTGGATGTGAGTGACAGTTTATCATCACACTGTTTCTCCAACTGAGCTCAGAACACTTCATCCAGACTTCACCTCAGTCCAGATCAGACTGTTCACTGACCAGAGGATCAAACTAGTCGGAGGATGGAGGATGGTCATTTACTTGAGGATGAAGTGTATATACAGTTTTCTGCTGCTTAGCTCGAGGCTAACTGAGAGCTGAGTGCTCCGTCTGCACATTGTCATGAGGTGAAAAATCTCTTTGTGTCCCTTCGTGTATGACGGCTTAGACTCTGGCCAAACATGCCGGTTGCCATGGAGATGGAGAACGTGAAACTCTGTTTCATGTAACCATTGTTTTTGTACAATCAGCCACACGGCGCTGCATCTTATGTCCGGTTCACACGGCAGGATAATTAGGCCGATTGTGGCCCCGATTCTCCCGTTCCGACAATCTTAAGGACGCTGAGATCATCACAAGATAATCTTATCAGATATTCCTGCCATGTGTGATGTTTTAAGACTGCTCTCGTCTGCTCGGAAGGATGTCGGGGATATTCAACATGTTTTATTGTTTTGTCCCGAGTTCTCATGCTGTGTGTGGTGTCCCCCGAGGGGAACACGAGCACGAGCCTGTTGACTGTGACACGTAGCCAATCAGAAAGCGAGGTGACATAGTGACGAGGAAGCGCCGGACCGGACCGACAACCATGCTCCCGTTGCCTCCACTCCTTTGACCAACGCCTCTTCTTTTTAAAACCTGCTTTTTGAATAAAAAACACACCACAAACAATCGCCAATGCATCCTCTCCGTCCGCCATGTTTGTTGACGTCTGGAATCACGTTTGATCTCGGGAGGTTTTCCGATATTTCCCGTCTGATCTGGGAATGTTGGCAAGTGAAATCGGTTCATGTTCAGTGTGTTGATGTTGCCGTGTGGCTGCACACCACACACTGTCCGACCAAAACTGTTAAACCTAGGATTATTTATCGCCATGTTTGTGGTCTCTTAGGTCTGGGAAATCTGCCGACAATTTTAAAATCCTGCCGTGTGAACCAGGCATTAGAAGCCCAAAAACATGTTGTTGTTTTTTTTTCTTTCTTTCTTTTTTTAAATGGGTTCCAGAGTTGAGAAATTTGAAAACGCCGACTTGGCTTTCTGGACTTGTGGACAGACGAGACACATATTAGCTAAAAAACGATGATGTCATGGCCCCGCCTCTCAACTTGTGACATCAGTTAACAACAACAAAATGGTGGCATTCTTGCTCCAGGTTGAGCTGCAGGAGCTGCTGATGCTCGTCGCTTTAATAAAATGATAAGTTGGATTTCTCGAATACGAGGATGAGCAGTATTATCTGTGTTTTCTCCATTACTGATGTTTTTCTGTGGCAGAGTTACAGCGCCACCTTGTTTCTTATGAACGACGGGGAGAATAAAAATGGTCCTAACACAGTAGATTTGTGTGGCTGCCGCCCCTCGTATGTGGAACCGACAGCTGTGTCCTGTATCAGTACTTCTGGCTTTGTGTCCAGGCGTTAACGGAAGTGAGGCTGAGCTTTGTTTCAGGCGTCCAAGTCTCTCGTTTGATTGGCAGACAATGTGTATGCCCCCACATGACCAAGCCTCCTGCTGGGAGGCAGAATAGCCTCGTTGTTCCCGAAACAGCTTGCCGGTTGGAGCTGCAGGCGACCCGACGTGGGACCCTCAGTTGAAAATAAGATATCGGCACATCAGCACAGTAAATCTGATGAAGCTGTAAGGACTTTAATTATATATAACAAAGTGCCAATGCAACTGAATCAGTTGATTCGAAAAGAAACAATGCAAGCAAATGGACCATTTGATTGGTCAGACTTCTGTTTGGTTGGACGACACTGGAATGGATTCAGACCAGGATAAAGCTGCTTTCTATTTTTTTTTTCTTTCTTTTACACAGTGAATTGCTGATATACAAGAAAAAGATCAGCATACTGGTAATACAGAGCGATGTACACAGATAGAGCTGGGTTAGGGTTAGGGTTTTATATCAGGGCTCAGCAATAGTTTTAACATGCAGTTTGATATTCTCTTCAATGAGTGTACTACAATCACTAGCAGGATAAAGCTAAATTAAACTACCGTATAACTCAAAATGAATAAAAAGAAAAAAAGGAAGAATATAAACAGTCATGAGACCCTGCATCATTTAAGTTCATGATTTACTGGAAATATAACTCTTTAAAAAAATGCTGAGTCAGAAGCTTCCATCTGATAAAGTTCCTTCAGTTCCTGACACATTGATCATAGAGAGACGAATATGAGTACATTCCTCAATAATTCACTTCTTCTGAGGAAGGAGGTCCATGACTAAAATGACTAAAATTAACTCACTGAAACACAACCTGGTTTGGTTGGTGGCAACAAGCTGTGAGGGCCAATACCTGCCAAAATCACCACGCACAGATCTCCGTATACATATACATATACTGTATATATTAGGGATGCACCGATGCCGGGTTTTGAGTCCGATACTGTGCTGAGTACTCAAACTCTTGAAAGGTCCCCGATATAACGTGACAAGTATTATGTGACATCATGCATCAGCAACGTCGTCCGCAGGTACGCAAGAGCCAATGAGTATGAGCCAATCAGTGGCAAAGTAGGGCAGGTCCCCGAGATGTTTGTTCAACCAGATGCAGCACATTGCTTCGAGCCCTGCTACATGCTACATGCTAAATAGTTTCAGGGCTAATGCACCAGCAATGCTACATGCTAAAGAGTTTCAGGGATAACACACCAGCGATGCTACATCCTACATGCTAAGGATTTTTGGGGCTAACACACCAGTGATGTTACATGCTAAAGAGTTTTGGGGCTAACACACCAGTGATGCTACATGCTGTGTGCTAAAGATGTTCTGGGCTAATATACCAGCAATGTGACATGCTACATGCTAAAGAGTTTCGGGGCTAACACACCAGTGATGCTACATGTTAAAGAGCTTTGGGGCTAGCACACCAATAATGCTACATACAACAGAGTTCCAGGGCTAACACACCAGTAATGCTACACGCTACGTGGTAAAGCGTGTCGGAGCTAATACACCAGAGATGCTACATGCTAAAGATGATTAAAGTCTGACTGATTATTACAAGCAGCTCGGTCCCTCATTCTACAATCTAAAGTAGCATAGCGCAGAGCAGAAGGAGACGCTACGCTCTGCGCTATGCTACTGGAGACTGTGAGGCTGGTGGAGGTAACGTAGCATTGACACTGATTCTGGTGGAGGCTGGTGCAGGTGATGTGACATCAACACTGAGGCTGGTGGAGGTGACGTAGCGTCGACACAGATTATGGTGGAGGCTGGTGGAGGTGACGTAGCGTTGACACAGAGGCTGGTGGAAGTGACGTAACGTCAACACTGAGGCTAGTGGAGGTGACGTAGCATCGACACTGATTCTGGTGGAGGCTGGTGGAGGTGGTGTGACATCGACACTGAGGCTGGTGGAGGTGACGTAGCATCGACACTGATTCTGGTGGAGGCTGGTGGAGGTGGTGTGACATCGACACTGAGGCTGGTGGAGGTGACGTAGCATCGACACTGATTCTGGTGGAGGCTGGTGGAGGTGGTGTGACATCGACACTGAGGCTGGTGGAGGTGACGTAGCGTAGACATTGATTCTGGTGGAGGCTGGTGGAGGTGGCGTAGCGTCGACAAAGAGGCTGATGGAGTTGACGTTGAGTTGACACTGAGGCTGGTGGATGTGGTTCCTGGGGACGCATACCCTTTGTGTAACATTTGCATATGGCACATGAATTAGGCCTTATGACATTCATTTGTATTTGTATTGGTACTCAGTGTCGACCCACCATCCCACCACCCCTCCACCCCACCATCCCACCAGTCCTCCACCCTAACAACCCTCCACCCCGCTATCCCACCACCCCTCCAGCCCACCATCCCAGTATCACTACATTTCTTCTGCTTTATCTGCCCTGCTCACAGCCCTGCTCACAGCCCTGCCTTCCTCCATCCGTAGATTTCATTTCACAAGGTTGTCTCATTTTCTTTCTTAGCGTTTGAGCTAAGGCCTTTTCACATTTTTGGAAGTCTGTGATCTAAATTGAAGGCTGGTTCATTCACTCGGGTTTAAGTGCAAATCTGTCTCTTTCCTGGCCTTCCTGATTTAATTATCTTTTATCTTCTCTTGTGCACCACTGCTTTATTGCTTCACTGTGTTTAATTGCTTACAAGGCAGCTTTGCTAGCTCTGTTTTACATTAGTTAAGGCTTAAATTCACAATCCAGGTCACATTAAAAAGCCATCTTCCTCTGTCCTCATAGTTTTTTATTTGTACATTTTTCTTCTTTTCTTTCGCACCGCGGCTCTCCTGCTTCCTCTCTACCATCATCCGTTCTCTCTCTCTCTCTCTCTCTCTCTCTCTCTCTCTCTCTCTCTCTCTCTCTCTCTCTCTCTCTCTCTCTCTCTCTCTCTCTCTCTTGTGCACTCTCTCTCTCTCCCAGTCTATCATCTCTTGCGTTTTCTTCCCCTCCTGGGTTCCCCGATGGGGGTGTTGTTTGTAAAGCATTATAATTTATAACGGAGCAGAGTGGATTTAATTTCAGTGCGCGGGGGCTCGCCAGCAGGGCGCCAGCCTGCAATCAGGGGAATCAGCAGCTCACACAGAGGGCCTGCACACACACACACACACACACACACACACACACACACACACACACACACACACACACACACACACACACACACACACACACACACACACGGCAGGGCCTTGCACAGAGCCAGCTACAACGGAAAGTATTATCAGTGGCCACAGACGGACAGTGTTTCTCGTCACCCAGCTCCCTGGATGCTCCCTCTGCAGCCTGGCACCTTCTCAGCTTCACTTTCAGCCCCACTGCAGCTGCTCCCTCCCTCCCTCTCTCTCCCTCCCTCCCTCCCTCCCTCCCCTCTCTCTCCCTCCCTCCCTCCCTCTCTCTCTCTCTCGCTCTCTTGCTCTCTCTCTCTCTCGCTCTCTCTCTCTCTCTCTCTCTCTCTCTCTCTCTCTCTCTCTCTCTCTCTCTCTCTCTCTCTTTCTCTTGCTCTCTTTTTCTCTCTCTCTTCCGCTCTCTTCCTTTCTCAGCTTCTCTGTAATTTCTCTGTCTGCGTCTGGCTTACATTATCTGCATCTTCCTTCCCCTCCCTCTCCCTCCTCTTGCTCATTGTCTCTCATTACCACTCATTACCTATTTGTCGGGGGTGAGAGTCTTTCTCGTTGCAGACACTGCAGCCCTCCAAAGACAATGAAGGTTCACCAGGAGGTCAAATCAAACTTTTAGTCCTGCTCTTGTCCCTGTCAAATATTTGTTTTTGTCCCTCTCTTTTTCTCCCCTTCCCTTCTCTTCTGCCCTGGGGGGTGCACCCCCCCCCCCCACACACACACACATTTGCCAGTTGCAATTTCCCCTTCATAAATCCTGCTTCTTCGGCAAACTGTGCCAGACGGTGGGATGATCCTTCCTTACAGAAGGTCAGAGACCGAACAAGAGGTGGAGGAGGAGAAGATCATGTTTCTCTTTGGGTCCTCATGTTGCTTTGCATCAAAACACAACTGTCACTGGACAGAGGCCCTGACAGTCACAGATAAAATGTGCATTCATTCAGCTTCAGGTGATACAGATGATCTGGATCTGGACTCAGTAAATGGAATCCAAACTAAATAAGAACAATGACTTTACTCCATATTTCTAATGCAGTCATGTGTATTATGGATGTTTGTGGAACGGCTTATAAAAGTATTGACCTATTTATACTTATCTGACTCTTTTCTGACACATCAAGGTGAAAGTAAAACCTTAAAAGTAAAGAAAGGTTGAATAGTTAATCAGTGGTCAATTCGTCAACAAAACACTTCCATCATAGTTTTTGTGGCGATGCGTTTGCGTTCGACTAAAACGAGATGTAAACTATATGAAAACAAATGCATGAGCAGACGGATGAAACGGACCCTTTGTCAATAAATAACAAAATGAAACCTAACATCAAGATGAAAATAAACCAATCAGAAGTCCTTTAGATTATTTGAAGGCGAGCACTGACAGGAAGTTATCCAATAATAAAACTCGGTGTCATGTGGAAGGGCGGAGAGGTGCAGAGTCCTCCAACCAGAGGTTAGAAGATCAACCAGCTGGTTTGATCCACCTGCAGGCCGCTAACCTCCACGGACTGAAGGAAACTCACCAACAAAACATTAACAAGAAGAATAAGAGCTGACGTATGGACACATTGCCCACATGAGATGAAGAAAACAACAGTTTGTAAACCATGTGCAGTGATTAGAACTACTAATTGTTTTGCAATAAATGGTCTTTGACAAAAACTTTTTGATTTATGTTCATGATTCACGGAAATTAGGCTTCATGCTCTTAGTCTTCAAATGTGCTCGAGAATTCTCATTGAATTTTCAGAAATGTTTCAAATCTGCACTTTCCTTGTGGTGTTTCTTTAAATGTCTACTAAAGTAAACTCATGCTTTTCATTCTTTTTATTCCTATCAAACAGCCACGTAAAGTACAAAAATGTTTCTTTTTTTTTTTTTTTTCAAATACAGAGACTTAAATCTGTAAGTCATCAGTTGGAATTTCAGAGAAACACTTAATCATTTAAGTTTACTTTAGTCGACTAAATTCACAGCATATTTACTCAACTAAGAGCTTTGTAATACTTTATTGACTAAAATTTTCAAAAATGACTAAAACTAAATTATATTCTAACAAAAGACTATAACTAAAACTGCCATTATTTTTCCCACTATGTGTCCTGTAATGCACAGTTTCAAAAGTCTCCTCTCACTAAGATAACCAGGATTAAATCCAAAAAAGAAAATGTATTTCACTGACAACCGGCTGCTTTATCTGGTAGTAAAACGGCTCAAATATTTCAGGTCTCAATGAAAAACTGTCCAAACCCGTCCAGCACGAATGCAGCAGATGCACAGAACATTGATCAGTGGACCTGAAAACGTTCCCTTTCGCTCCCGACATACCGAGTTACCAAAGCTTCACCGTGCAGAGAAGCTAAGCTAATACTAGCCGCTAACAGACGTGAAGAGGAAACAGAGGAAAGTTTCAATTTAAAAACTGCGGTAAGATCGCGGCTGTGCACAAAATGTCAACAAACATCGCTAAGAAATGCACCTTTGTGTATCAGCTCAATGCTACCATGTAGCCACCAGCTAATGCTAAACCTGTAGCACAAAGTAATTTAACATTACATTACAAGTACAATGAAGTGATCAGAACCTTTCTTATTTAGTTATTACTTGGAGTTTTTTTAAAACAGAATTCCACCACTGGTTTTAACGTGATATATGTAGAAATAGCTGTTCTTCTTTAAGGACCCCCTGTCAGTTAATGCTGTTTGACCTGCCCTCAACTCTGTAGGCAGGATATATTGTCATACTGGAGAGCCGCTGATGTCTGCATTGTGTAAGACGCTCCAGTCCTCCGTTACCTGGACCGTCTCTCCCCGGTGGAGACTGATGTCCAGAGTCAGCATGCAGGAGTTCAGCCCTGTTTCTGTAGGTTCCTGTAGGCATGTTGATGTTATTGGATGGTTTGTTCATCCTCTGCGGATGATGTTGTCTTTTTTCTTGCTGTCTTAATGCGCTGCGTCGCTGCTGTCTTTTATCCTCTGGGATGCAGCTAGTTTTAATCTGAGGCCTCAGCCACTGTGTTGTTCTGTTCCTGCTGCCATATTAGGATGATTGGACATCTGTTGTGGGGGTGCTAAGCTGGGAACACTAGTCCAATCTCCAATAGGACATTTGTCTGGCTCCACGGCCACCGCGTCATTCCTCCACAGTGTGTGCGCTGCAGATGCAGCCATTGGGGACACTGTGGTGTCACTTTTTAAAGGGACATGCTTATGCGTGCTGCCCTGTGTGACCGGGCATCTGAGGTCTGCTGCACATGTGTATTATTGCTGCTTCGCACCATCTTACTCCGTTTATTGTAATTAATACCCTTCCCTCTCCACTCTCAGATTTGCTCGCCTTTATCTAACCCCAAGTAACGACTGCGAGAAATGCTGCCTGAGCTCAGAAGAATAACATACAAGCACAACAGACGTGGGCTGCTGGCGGCTCGGCATCACAAAGCCACAATTAGCTCATTTATATTTGCTGGACATTTTTTGAACCACATGAATTGGACAGGAAGCAGGTCATTTCTCTCCCTGTTACATGCTCCAGCAGCAAAAGTTCAGAGGAAGGGCTCATCTCATAAAGACTCCAATATGAGCCGATTTTTTTATGATTGGGGGATATCTGAGCACGCTACCCTGCCTCACCCTGTTCCTGATGAAAATGAAACAGTATGCTGAGGATTAGTCATCTAGTGTCAGCTGCAGAGCAGAGCAGGGTGAAGTTTGGCACTCTTTTAAAATGATTTGCTTTTAATGACATGTTGAGCTGAAGTCTTCGCAGAGTGACGGCGTGTGGGGGAGACATTTATAGACATCAGAGGCTAGGGAGGAGCCGACATGGGCCCGCTCGGCCTTTGTGGTCCCAATCTCACTGCTTTTGCTTTGCAAACTCTATTATTTCTGCCTTGAGAGGTCTCAAAAGTTGAATGATGCTTCTACGCTCCGTTCATTCAGATTCTGCATCAACGTGTCCGTCCAATCAGATGAGACCTGCTGTGCCAGACTGTGTTGACAACAGATCAGATTTCACTTCATTATTACAACATCACGTCAAACCTGCAGACAACTACAGACATGCGTTTGATCCAGAATGAATTAGAATGAACATGCTTCAGTGGCGTCTGTTTCAAACTGGGTCCGAGAAGAGACACAGCACGGTTATTTGAAAATAGAAATCCTAAAAGACAAAGATGCTATTTCAGCCAGTATCATAGATATGGTTTTAAAACATATGATTGGTATGGTAAATATATGCAGACGTTTGTAGAATACCTGCAGCTGATTTCCACCCCTTTAGCTTCCATTAAACTTTTACTTTTGCCTCCTTTTTTTTTTAAATGAAGATTTGAACATTCAGGCTCCTTTGACTAAACATTTCAAGTTAAAACACAATGCTTTTACATTTTCTTTTGAGAAAAGTCTCACATTTATGCAACCACATTTTAAAAATAATGTATGTTTCCAAGGCAACGGCAGAAACACTGGAAACGCTGAAAGCACACCCACATGCAGCAGAGAACAACGGGCTCTAAACACTCTGGGAGAACACGGACATTGTAGTGGACAGACCACCAAGTTGGGTTGTTATTATGGTGACTGTCAAAATAAAACTACCAAGTTGGATTGTTATTATGGTGACTGTCAAAATAAAACTACCAAGTTGGATTGTTATTATGGTGACTGTCAAAATAAAACTACCAAGTTGGATTGTTATTACGGTGACTGTCAAAATTAAACTACCAAGTTGGATTGTTATTATGGTGACTGTCAAAATAAAACTACCAAGTTGGATTGTTATTATAATGACTGTCAAAATAAAACTACCAAGTTGGATTGTTATTACGGTGACGTTCAAAAGTCCCAGGAGAATATGGACTGGGAGTCATGACACTTTTGTTTAAATGAAAACCAAAAAACGCCATTAGAGTTTAGCGTTTTCACTTGAAATTGTCGCTGAGTTGTTTTATCTGCTGCTGTTGAGATGTTTTTCTACCAGGCTTGAGTTTCTCACCATCACTGCAGTTTGGTTGACCACAGTGTGTATGACTGAGTGTGTATGACTGAGTGTGTATCACCGAGTGTGTATCACCGAGTGTGTATCACTGTGGTTAATGTGATGTACACACAGCATATTGCACAGGTGTTTGTTACTGAGTCTGTCGCCTTGTATTAAGAGGTCAGTTATCACACTGGGGATAATCCACATGATTATAGCTTCTCTTCATCTCTACATTCACATTATGAAATGTGTGATCACGTCTGTTCATTCACCTCTCAGAGCCTCTATAATCCTCACAATCTCCACAATAAAGACTTTATTTCAGGTACAGACCAGGTTTTATCAATATTACTGATTTCAGGTCTTTTGTTTGTTTGTTTATTTTGTTGAACCCACTTCACCACAATGATTCACTGAGTCCGATTCAAGCAGTTCCAAGGACTCTTATTTCTTCTTTTTTAACATTGGCATGTTTTTTGTGACATATTGCAGAGGTTTTTTTATTTATTGTTGAAGGATCATTTTCTCTAATTTCATTATGATTCCGAAAAATTGGGAACCACGATTGAAATTCTGAACAATGCACAAGTCATTTTAGCTATATGTCAAATGTGCAGAAATCCTTGCGCCTTCTCTCCAATTGTCCCTTGAAACATTGCCATGGAAATGGACCTTAATATTAAATAGTTGTGTAATGTGGAGCTCTCAGATAAGAAGAAGTATAATCAACCTTCACTGGGAACATTTCACTCAACATAGCAGCTCTATGAATAAAACCAAATTGAAAACAAAGAATTGAAAACCTCTGATGGACAACTTCAAACCTTCTGAGAGCCACAGAAATGTGACTGAGCACCTCCACCACCAGGAACTCTGACGACGATGGCAGCAGAGGTGTGATACTGAAGGTAGCTGTTTGGATGTTATAGTTAAGAGCCATTTCATCTCATTTTTGGTTCAAACAAGCTTAAAATGGTCCTGATACGTCCATCAACTTTGAAACTTCTCTACAGTTGTCACAGACACAACCTCACCATATGTAGTTCAAGAACTCTGTTGCTTGAAATTTGACTAGTGATAGTTCAACATGCTACATAAGCAGTATGCTGTGTAATGTTCTGAATATGAAGCCAAACCTTTAAAGTTGCATGAAGAAGTAGAAAAATGGTGCATGTTTAAAAAACACTCTTCTCCTATAACCTCCAGTCTGCGTAGTGGTAGCTGCTAAGCAAAGATGACATATTGCTTGGTTTTGTTGATTCTGATGTCTGGATTTCTGCACTCAGAAGTCTCCGGTTTCACCGGAGTGGTCCGTACATATGGACCGACACTCTTTTCCAATCATATTTGTTTATTCTGACAAACTAAAGTGTCGCCGGGCAGATTGCAGCTGCCAGAAACATTTCTCTGCCAATGGAAATAAACCTAATGACCCCGGTCGCTCCACTAACTCCTAACAACACTGTGTGTGTGTGTGTGTGTGTGTGTGTGTGTGTGTGTGTGTGTGTGTGTGTGTGTGTGTGTGTGTGTGTGTGTGTGTGTGTGTGTGTGTGTGTGTGTGTGTGTGTGTGTGTGTGCATGTGCGCAGCTAATGGCTATAGAGTTGTAGTTGTTTCATTTAAGTCAGAGTTATGAAGTGTTATGGAGCCCTTTTAGGTTTTAACCTCCCTTGGCAGCAGTTAGGATCTACATTACAAAGGTTAGAAGGCTTTGCAGTCATTCTCGTTTTTGCCTTCACACACACTCACACACACTTGAATGAAGTTGCACACTGGCCATGGCCTTTACACATGATATCCTCAAATTTAATCAAAAGTCTTAATGGTTTCTGTGTGGGATGTTCATGTGTATGTGTGTGTGCGTGCAAGATGCGTGCGCGCGTGCGTGCTTGTGCCGGGGCCAATGGGGGGGCTTGGAGGTAGCAGCGGTTGATTGGAGGGCACATGTGTGTGATGTGGCTGAGAGATCAAACACACACTGTTGATGAATGTGAGTGGGGGTGGGGGTTGGAAGGGGGGTGGGGGTGGGGGTGGGGGACTCTTTTCTCCACTTCTGATCAAGGTTGGGGTATTCTCGCTTCATTACACACACACACACACACACACACACACACACACACACACACACACACACACACACACACACACACACACACACACACACACACACACACACACAGACACACACATGCACACACAGAATCAGAACCACACACAGCACAGGCTGAAAATATGTGTTCCCATTGTCCCTCACCTTATAAAAGCATGGTGTGTGTGTGTGTGTGTGTGTGTGTGTGTGTGTGTGTGTGTGTGTGTGTGTGTGTGTGTGTGTGTGTGTGTGTGTGTGTGTGTGTGTGTGTGTGTGTGTGTGTGTGTGTGTGTGTGTGTGTGTGTGTGTGTGTGTGAGCTTGTTGCCAGTAATGAGGTCAATCTCTTGTGTGGAGCTAAAACCTCTGTGTGTCTTTATCTCTGTTACATGGCCAGAGGATTATTCTCATCACTCTCAGCACCACTTTCACTCTCAGCCCTTTTTCCAACTCGTCCTCCGTCACTACCCACATTAAATCACCACCTCATGTGCTCCATCAGAGCTGTGCTCACGGTTTTTAGTCTCTCCAACTTATGACTTTTTGCAGAGTGGAAGCTGTGAAGTGGAGGAGCTATCACTAACAAAAGGAACAGGGGCCTCGTTTATAAAACCTTGTGTAGGATTCCTACTAAAAATGTACGCGCGACCATAAGCAGAAAATGTCTTGCCCCCCAAAAAATTGGGATCGATAAAACCGTGAGTACGCACATCTGCACGTACTTTCCTTTTATAGATCTCAGTCCACCTGGAAGGTTGAGTTCAGACCCCGCCCTCAACACGCCCACTTTCTACCATAAATGGTCCATGCAAAGTGCCTCGTCAATAATTTTGCATCTCAATCAGCCTATGATCGCTGGCATTCCACGCTAAATCCTGACAGAAAAGACGATGAAAAGCAATTTTACGGAGAGAGAAATAGTTATTGAGGAGGTGGAGGTCAGGAGAATGATAATATTTGGTGTCATACTAGTGGAATCACTAATAAAAGAAAAACAAGTGATCGGCAGCTCGTTGTCACCTCGTTGCTGTAAATAGTGAGAGTCACAGAGAGATCATCTCAATTGCAGGGGTTTTTTGCATGAGACTTTCCCAGAGACTCACTTAATTGTTACCGTGTACGTACAGTTTAGTATATTTCTACGTTATTGCTGTAAATCCTAATAAAAGCAGCTGGACTAGAACAGACGTCCCCAGCGACTGGAGACAGCCAGGCAGTGTGCGCTCCCGTGAACAGGAATCAGTTTTTACACAACACCGGGGCATCCACACTGCAGCTCTACTCACGGCTGTCATCGCACTGTTTATGTGTTTACTCTGAAATTAGACTGATTGTTACACACTTTGTCACAATTGATAATCAACAGTTCTATCCACCGCTCTGGATCATTTGAAGAGGAAAGTTTGACATATGAACATAGTGCTGCTTATTCAGTAGTAATGTTCCACTAAAGCACACGTGTCGAACTCCAGGCCTCGAGGGCCGCAGCCCTGCACGTTTTGCATGTCTCCCAGCTTCAACACAGCTGATTGCAATGAGCAGCTCGTTATCTGGCTTTGTGCTGAATGTGATGATGAACCATCAGGACATTCAGGGGAGGGAGACATTGAAAACGTGCAGGGCTGCGGCCCACGAGGATCTGAGTTTGACACCCCTGCACTAAAGAAACATCTATACCACTGCAGCTTGGCTGTTTGTGATTACGTGGATCTGTAAGTCTGATATTTTCAAGATATTAAAGATATTAAATGTATGAGATGAATCTGGCTTCAATTCTCCACCTCACAATCAGCTTCAAGCATTTTTGAAAAGTTCTACTTTGGAAGCCTACTTTTCAAACAGTTGTGTTTTCATTGACTCCGTATCCAAAACGCGATGAAGGTTTTGCATTTTCACGTCAAATCTGTGTTGTGTAAACCAGCCCTGAGGCAACTGTTGTATTTAGTGCTAGAAAAATAGCGTTGAATTGATTTTGATTAAAGGGATTTTATTTGAGCAGCAGGATGGAGCTGTGAGATTACAGTCACATCAAATCCACACTGTGAGCTTTAATTGCTGAAAACTGATGAAACCTTCAGAATGTGTCCAACATGGAGAGAAAGGTAAGGAAAGATTGAGTTCCAGGCCTCTCTCATACATGTTTGTGTTGTGTCGGGTGCACCGTTTTCAGATTGTGCTGGAGCCTCTCTGCTTTAAAGCAACACACATTTTATTTCAACTAGATTATTGTAAGGTTTTACTGCTGCAGCTGGGCAGAGATCATTTGACCCTACATGTGTGAAACGAGCCCAGCGCTCTACCCGGAGCCGTCGTAACAGCGTCATTATCCGAATCCATTGACTTAAATCATCAAATCCAGTCTTCGTATGTGCGGTTACCTTCTGACACAGAACTCTTCACTTCAAATTCTGACTGATGCAAACACCTGTTATTGCTTTGCACAAGCTGTACCTCACACTCATCCTGCAGGTCTGACCACACCTTTACCTGAGCCATGAGGAATGTTAACCTCCTGGAGGAATGTATGAAATCATCCCTAACGCCACACACACGGTCACCCACCGTATTCCCACTGAAACATGCTAACAGCAGTCGCAGGCTTTAAATGACCAGCGCCCTGCTCCTCACTGATTCGTTGCTTTCTTTATGCTGCTATCTGCTGTTTGCTCTGCTCCGTGTTTGCTTCAGATTTTACTAAGCACTTCTGTCCACTAATAATCTCCTATATATTTATGTATATAGGATAATCTGTGTATACATAAAGCTGGTGTGTCGGAGGTTGTGTTTGTGTGATGTGCTTTACACGTAGCAGTTTGTGCTCCACTGGATCATTGGAAGCTTCAATACCAGTGACAAAAAAAGAGTCTCCTCTGGATGACACACACACACACACACACACACACACACACACACACACACACACACACACACACACACACACACACACACACACACACACACACACACACACACACACACACACACACACACACACACACACACACACACACACACACACACGGTGTGGCGACCAGAAGGTAGACGTCCACACACTCACAAATGCTCGATTCAGGAGTTTGTCAATATGTGCTGGTTGTCTAACAGCTCCTGATTTAGTGCACAGGGTTGTTTTGGTTGATGCTCTGCTTGTATTTCTCTACATGCCCCTGTACACACACACACACACACACACACACACACACGCACACACTCTCACACGTGTCCTCCTCTCTTTCAGTCTGTTTCACCATAATTGCTAACACCCCCCTGCCCTCTGTTCACTTCACACATGACGTGCTCCACCTTTTCACCCATCTGTCAGAACTATTGTGTGTGAGTGTGTGTGTTGCGAGCTGTCATGCGAGGCCGGAGCGGCGTTGATCAGCGGGCCAAGCCGATGGCATATGGCCATGTCCTGGGGTGCTGTGGCATGTAGGAATGCGAGATAGCGAGCTGAGCGGACAGGAGCCCGTGCACATGGCTGCACGGATCCTGACGTGCCAACGGTGCATATGCAACTCATCAAGTGGAGTTGGGAGCATCTTGTTGCCTCTTCCTCTTCCTGCTCCGTCCTGCTGTCCCTGCCAACACCTCCGCTCTGCCCGTGCACTGGAAGACTTGTCCGGAGTGGGTAGATTCAGCGTCTCCTCGTGTTTCAGCTTCAAATAGTAACTCCTCACATAAGGACCGACACGCAGCCTGCTCTGCATTTCAAAACTATTCTGACTTTGACTCTATCGTAGAAGATATACACAGTCTGGCTCTGAAGTCAACACAAACTGAAGATGTTGCACAGGATGTGACGGGTGTCTGGAGTCTAATCTTCTATGCTGGAGTGTGCAACAGAAGAAGATAATAGACATTAGAATAGCATATCTTGGTGTGAATATGAAGGTCAGCTCTGCAGAGCAGGTCACAGACCACAGTATGTCTCACTTGCTGCCTGCTGAAGATGAATGAATCAAGCAGGTCTTTTTTCAATCACCACGAAACAGTGGCACCATTTAAAATTGTAAAAGCAGCATAACTCTCAGACATTTCTGTCTCTCTGTTCCATGTCTCCTCTGGTTCCTGACCTGAGCTCAGATCTTGTCTCTGGAGATGAAGCCATGTCTGGTGTGCTTCCCTACCTGTCTTCTTAAGTAGGACGAGCGAGCATGGAGTTGGGAACTTTACATGTTTTCCAGGTGTTTTTTTCTGCTAGGACTTTACTGGGAATCCCAAACTTACATGGCAGAAATGCCTTCCTCTCCTCCTCTGAGCACACGTTATGCAGCGTATGGGAGGTTTGTCGGAGGGCAGAAGTCAGTCCTGGACAGTTTGCTAGTCTGTTTCAGGGTTGATGTTTAGCTGTGGTGGTCATGGATCGGTCTGTCCTGTTATCATCAAGACTAATAAACTGATCTGATTGATCAGTCAGACAATCAATCCCATGATGCTTTTTGACATGGTCATTTTTATCAGGAAGTATTGAAGATGATTTGTTAGCTGTTCAAATGTTCAGGTTGTTGCTCACACACAAATGAAATGGCTCTGCTGTGCTTTTGAAAGCGATGACCAGTCTTTGGTCCAAACCAGCTGCTTCAAATGGTTATATTAGATTTATAAACTGTGTAACCTTTACATACAGGTGAAGAGCTACCATCTCACCTTTATAAATCCACCTTCATGGACAATACTCCAGAGCACGATGTTCTCCTGTTTGATATGAGGGCAGTTGGCTTGGCTGTAGGCCACAGGATCTCCTCCCTCTCTTAGTTCCTCTATTGTCTGAAGTTAAAACCATCGACTGGATTCATGACTCTGTGTGAAATGTAATAGAGTCCTAAATCATAAAAACATAAAGAAAGCTCTCCAATCCCGTTCAAACACCTCGGTTATATTTGGTGAAACTTTAGTTTTGATAGAACATTGATTTCCTGCTCCTGCTGAATACTAATCCCAATCTAGTTTGATATTTCATGGATGGGATTAACGGCGTGTTAACACAGCAACAATTTCAAGTGAAAACGCCAAACTTTTGTTTAGTTTCACTGTTTACACGTCAACTGTGCTCAGAGCCACTGAATGCAACTCTTTTGAACCGGCTCCGATGTAGACAGAAGTAGTACTGGCCTTGGTCCTGGTCCTGGTCCTGGTCCTGGTCCTGGTCCTGGTCCTGGTCCTGGTCCTGGTCCTGGTCCTGGTCCTGGTCCTGGTCCTGGTCCTGGTCACGTTGTTAGTAACCAATAGTTGTGCACATGCTCAGTGGACAAACAACCAAAACAAATTTTCCTCTGTGGTGTCATGACTCCCAGTCCATATTCTCCTGGGACTTAGTACTGTTATTTTGACAGTCAGCGTGATAACAATCCAACTTGGTACATTTATTTTGACAGTCACCGTAATAACAATCCAACTTGGTACATTTATTTTGACAGTCACCGTAATAACAATCCAACTTGGTGGTCTGTCCACTAGAATGTCCGTGTTCTCCCAGTGTTAATGTTTAGAGCTCATTGTTCTCTGCTGTGTGTGTGTGTGTGTGTGTGTGTGTGTGTGTGTGTGTGTGTGTGTGTGTGTGTGTGTGTGTGTGTGTGTGTGTGTGTGTGTGTGTGTGTGTGTGTGTGTGTGTGTGTGTGTGTGTGTGTGTGTGTGTGTGTGTGTGTGTGTGTGTGTGCTTTCAGTACTAAAACTAACAACAGCGCCAACTAAGGGACCAACATTGTAACTACATTGCCCGTGGAAACGGACATCGTTTAAACATGTGATCATGTAAACGTGAAACTCTTCTGCGTTTTCACCTGAAGGTCTGCAGGTGGAATGGTTCCGATGTGTGTAACGACGACGAGACAATAGAAACAAGCAGAATTCAGTTCAACAGAAAGTGTCCATAAGAAGTCAGAGTACAGTTCTATTGTTGCAGCACAACAGACTGTCTGTGATGTACATAGAACTACAGATCTGGAGAAATCATCAAAATGGTAAAAGCCAGTTTGGCATGAGAAAATGTGACGTCCACCTAATTTGCTGCAGCGGATGAGCTTTTTCTGCACAATATGCTATTGTTTGTTCGGAGAGTGGAGAAGCCTGATTCATCTGGACACCTTTTGCTTCAATGCAAGCTGAACTTTGAGCAATGATGACATGAAGCTAATTCTCAGTAGAAAACTTCCCCTGAGCACTTTGCACATTTGGCTGATTCACCCGCTGACAGATACAGTATGCTCAGCTCCACAGACGTCCGCCACTCTTCAGCCTCTATTACTTTATTTTGCATGTGTTTCATAAATTACGGGCATTGTGTTTTCCGCCTCAGCAGCAGCCGCAGTGATTCATTTCCTCAAGCTTTATACGGACTGGCGGTCCAGGTTTTAATCCAGTGACTTCACAATAGCAGTATTATAATGATGCTGACAAAAGGAGGGAATGTGAGTGTGAGGAAAAAACACCGACATGGCCGGCGATAAAGACTTAACCCCTGCTCCTCTGTGTTGTGGATTAAACGTAGCCTGTTTATTACGAGCCGGGTTTGGGGATAGAGGATTAAGCGGTCCCTCACCTCGATGAGAGCAGCTCTGGGATTGTCACGGGATCTGGGTGCTGCATTAGGACCTGGTACTTATCATGTGGCTCGCAGTGGGAGCACAGGGAATGTGATCACTGACAAGTTGACTTGACCTCTCCTTTGATTAGGACTTCAGGAAGATTACAATTGGACCAAACCCCAACAAAGAGAGCCTGGTCAGATTTACAGAGATCCTGTGTCACAGTGCAAACACCAGCAGTTTTTCACAAATTGGCGGCAGCATGCAGTCCAGACAGAAAGAGCTTTTAGCTCCGCTTAGGATTGTAGGACAACTCGTCCACGAAGCTGCAACCCTGGAAGAAGAATGGTCTTCTTTGCACACATGATGCCCCCCATACTTAATGTATATTTTCCAGGCAAGACGCAGCGCGTCACTGTTCAAAATACGTAACACAAATCGGGAAGAAAATTTTGGCCGCGATCGGTCGTGATCTTCACATACGTAATAAAGATGCAACTGCTCTCCTTTGATAAACAAACAAGAACAACCTTTAGATCAACCGCAAAGTTTTAACTGCACCAAAAAGTCCTTCCAAGTTTCAAAGACGTTAATTAATGTAGATTGTTCAAACTGTGAGAAACTCTTCACCCTGAAGTTCAAAACAGGTAACTGCAGGAATAAGGGCCGTATAGAGAGGAAGATGAGCTGGAGGGAGCTTCAGCCCAGAGAGAGACTAAGAAGACAACATTCAGGTTTCACAATGTATGCTTTTATTTGTTTGATCAGCTGCTTAGAGCTGTGATACTTTGAAACTCATGATCAGGATTTAACAGTTCAATTTCCTCCCATCGTCTTTTCAAACCACACTGCATTAAAACACATACACACACACGCACGCACGCACGCACGCACGCACGCACGCACGCACGCACGCACGCACACACACACACACAGATAATGCTCTACAACTGGCAATCGACCCTGTGCCCTGCTGTGAGAGAAACAATGATGGTAAGGCTCTCAGAGAGTGTGTGTGTGTGTGTGTGTGTGTGTGTGTGTGTGTGTGTGTGTGTGTGTGTGTGTGTGTGTGTGTGTGTGTAGACATGTTCTCAGCTGAGGGAGCTGGTTCACAGGCCGGTCAGAGCCGCCTTATTTCCTTTTAATTGACTTAATATGGGCAAACAAGGCCTCGGCGAGCACACGGTACCTATTACACACACACACACACACACACACACACACACACACACACACACACACACACACACACACACACACACACACACACACACACACACACACACACGGCTCTGCTGGTGGAGTGTGTGAGTTGCTGTTCACCTGCAGCTCCAGGTGGGGCTCAGTGTCAGACGTCCATGTGAGATTCTCAGAGCAGATCCAACCTGGCATGAAGCTCATCCCACTGAGCCGAAGAGATCAGCAACATTTAGAACACTTTATTAAGACTGTACGTTTATGGAGGACGACTATGAAAAGTGACCAGCGCAGTCACAGCACAGAGTGTGATGAAACAATGATAAAAAAGCCCTGTCTCATTCAACATATACTGTATGTTAGAGCGGAGTGACATTGACATTGCGTCCCTCCAGCAGAATACCTGAAACATAAGAAATAAGTTGCTCCAGGTGTGTCTGGATCAAGCTGAGTCCAAGAACAGAAATAAAGCTGCTTGAAAGTGTGAAGCAGGAATCCATCAGCGTCATTAACAGGAGGACATGCTGTGATCCAGCACATTATCTCAGGTTAAACTGAGTCCTCGTGTCTGTTGGAGGTGATGGATGGTGATGCATCCCGCTACATGTCAATCAAACCGTCTCACTCTTCAGGTGTTTCTTCATTGGGGAGTCTTTGCACCTCCAACATTAGAAAACTGGAGACATGCAGTCTGAGTTGAACCTTTGCATGAAGTTTGTGAAGTTTGTTTGTCGTCTCCTCGTCCCAGACTGACTGACTCACTGCATGTCTCTGTCCTTCACTATGCCTCTTCACCCTGCATGCCCAGGAACAGCCAGCACAAATACTCAGCTATGTGGCACCAGCAGACATTTAAAGCTCGACTTCTTTTATTTCCTGTTTCTCTCCTGCAGGTTATTCCTAAAAACGAAGCTCCTCGCTCAGCCAGTTTCCATTTCACTTGATTTCTTTTGGTTTTGCTTTTTTTCCTTCGCAAGCATGCATCAGATTCAATTCATTCATCCATCTGTCCAACCCCCCCCCCCCCCCCCCCCCCTCCCACGACCCTACCATTGTTTTATCATTGGTGTGTGAGAGAAGAGGACAGGAGGAGGAGAAGGAGGAGGAGGAGGAGGAGGAGGAAGAGAGGACGATGGCCCGCTCTCTACTTGTCTGTCTCTGTTTGTCTGTCTCTTCACTTTTTTCTGAGGTTCCAACCGTCCAGTAAAGTCCAGCTCACATTTTCACACCATATTCAAAACAGAGTCAAATCCAAATGAAATATTGGAGCCAATGAGAAGAAGAGTCTGAGGCTGTTTGGGGATCCAACACAGGAACCTTGTAGGAGCTTCACAGGCTCATCAGGAGGATCAGCAACATCATGAATAACTTCACATCTCAAACCAGGTTTCAGGTTCACAGGCAGTTACAGATTTCACCATTCTGACTTTTTTCCGAGTCAGATTGAATTCACAAATGTTTGACTTTTCTGTTGGAATAATGATCAAAAACAATATTTGTAGTTTTTAAGACATTTTTATGTGCCTCATCCTATTTCATCCTTATTTACTCTCAATCTAAAGGCTTGAATCCCCTAAAGACCACACCTCCCTCAATACTTGACTAGTTGGTTACACAGTCCCATATTTAATAAATAAATCAGTGAACCTCTATTAGACATCGCTGCTTGTTCTCTCCCTGATGGTTGAGCCTATCACAGCGAGTCTGGTCCACAGGTTCAAACCAGGCAGTGTGATGGAAAGTGCTGCTCATAAGAAGCTTCTGCAGGCTGCTGCCAGCTGAAAGAGACAGAAGCACCGGGCTCAGCTGGGCCTTCAATTATCATTCAGTATTTCTATGGAGCACTCACACTCACTCACACACACACACACACACACACACACACACACACACACACACACACACACACACACACACACACACACACACACACACACACACACACACACACACACACACTCGGCAGTTTTTGCCCTTTAGGCAGAGGATAAAGCTTGTATTATACATCCAGCTCAGGATGAGATGGAAAGCAGGGTCACAGAAGGAGGGAGGAAGTGCACAAGTGCACTTGTGTCTCAGCAGAAGCGTGAGGATCCTCCTCCATTTCCCTATAGCCGTCCTTGCAGCGCCTGTATGAAAAATACGCAGTGCCACTTGGTTTTTTTTATAATAAGAATGAAGAGTCCTTAAATGCCCCTGTTACTCCTTCTATGTTCTCCAGGTCCACACTGGGAGATATTGATTTCCCGATACTCGTGTGTAACCAGGTAGTTGAAGAACCAGTCGAGGAGTAGATGTGCTGTAGATATTGTTGGTATTTGTTGTGTGGTCCAGTCTGGTGACAGCTCAGCAACGTCAGTGTGGCGTCAGTCTTCAGATGTCAGTGAGGATCCCTCCTTTTACCCAATGACAACATGAAAGTTCTCAGTTACAGCTTCAATCTCAAAAATGTAGTTTTGCTCATCTCACATCCCACACTATCAGCCTAACACAGATATATGACAACTTTAGTAGATTAACCGTCAGTTCAATTGCAATTTACCTGCATATATAATCATAACATTAAAAGTTTAAAAAGATCAAGAATCACTGGTGAATTACCACTTTTAGAATAAAGTGGAATGAATGGAGCAAGTTCCTCACTGGATTCCTGTTAAACAATCCTCCACGTTTTCACAAGTCCTCTTTCAGTCTGCAGCCTCAGTTAACTCCAGTATCCTAACTATTCTTCATATATAACTTTACCATTCTCTCACTGAGTAAAGAATTACTGAAGTCTTGAGTATTTATGATAATAAATGTGTAGACACATCATCCATCTACATACAACACCACATGTACATACCATTGATTGTTGATGAACTACTGCACACCATACACACTCATAATGAAGATCTGCTGTTGAATTTGCTGAATAGATCCTCCTGAGTCCTTCACACTCAATGTTTCAAGCTGCTATCAGGAATATTTCCATGGGGGTCGCTGATCCAGATTAGCATGAAACTGTTTATAACAAACTGTGAACTTTAAATCAAACAAGTCTATGTGTTTACATTGCTCATAAATATACTTCATAATATAAACACCTCAGTTTATTTTGAAAACGTTCACCAGAACAATCTGTGTGTGTGTGTGTGTGTGTATGTGTGTGTGTGTGTGTGTGTGTGTGTGTGTGTGTGTGTGTGTGTGTGTGTGTGTGTGTGTGTGTGTGTGTGTGTGTGTGTGTGTGTGTTTAACGGTTCTATTAACTGTAACTAATAATACAACTAATAACAGAACACTGATCACAGTCACATAGAACATGTGAGTAAAGGTGGTGCTAAGTCCTTTTTCCTCATTGCTCTGGCGAAGCATCTTTTTTCATGTTAAATATATAATAAATAAAGTTATGAACTGTGCTTGAAGAAACGACTCGACATGAAGTATACTTTTTTTTATGACTAATAGACCAGTGAGACCGTGGTGCTTTACATAGAGCATGTAACCAACAGTGAACAGAAATCCAGTCTGATTCAGACTTTTTATCCTGTAGAAATGCTGACATGTATTATGCTTCTCCATGTATTCCATCATGTGCAAAGACACTGACTTTAATGTAGTGAAACATCCTCAGACCATCGTCTAGTGTTATTTTAATGAATGAAAACCTAAAGTTATAAATGGAATACAGTGTACCATGGACTGAGTCTAATGTTTGTGTTTTCTACCAAAAGTTGGATATTTGGACACGCTTCAGAAAGCGATTCTGCTATATTGAGCTTTGTGTTTGTGCACTGGCGTCGTATGAAATGACTGTGATGTAGCTCCTCACCCAGGTGAGTTCAAGCTTTACTGCAGCCAATAAACTCAGTTTGTGTGTAATAATCAGCTAAAGTTTGATTTGCGTCTCTGCAGAAAAGCTCATTGTGGATGTAAACACCGTCTGTACACACACACACACACACACACACACACACACACACACACACACACACACACACACACACACACACACACACACACACACACACACACACACACACACACACACACACACACACACACACACACCACTCTCCATGTTTTACCTGAAGCTGTAAATTCACCAGTCGGGGCCCACATGTGTGCAGCCACCCACGCTTCACCATCTTTTCTCAATTCCAGCTCATTTGAGCTTCACAGCAAACTGGCGTGTGTATGTGTGTGTGTGTGTGTGTGTGTGTGTGTGTGTGTGTGTGTTCTTTCTCTCCCTCTATCTGTATTTTATATGTGTTTTCACTTGCCTGGAATGACTCAATAATTAGAAAAATAAAACAATTATCAAAACTGAAAGGGAAAAAGTCTCTGCACCCCCCCTGACCTCTGACCCCTGACCCCTGGGCTCCAGACTTGGTGAGGGAGCTGGTCTACATGCCCCTTGTTATACTTAATTATTTTCATCACATTGAAACAAAACATATTTCCCGGTATAATCATTCAGTCTAATTCACCAACAGACTAAATGAATATAAAAATAAACAAACTGTCACTTCTCACTGCCTGTTTACACGACAACCATCTCAAGTGAAAACACAAAACTTTCATTTAGTTTTTGTTCATTTTTACATGACAGAACTTTTTAAAAAAGGTAGAACATTGGTAGAACATTTTGAAATTGTCGGCTAAAATGATGCATTTTCACTTGGAATGTTGAAATGTGTAAAATAGTAAAACTCTTGAATAACTCTAGACTCACTCAGGCTGCACATACTTCCCCCTCAACAAGTAACACATAAACATTAAATCACATCTATGTTTTTGTTTTGTTTTTTCAACAAAACTCAATAACTTATGTATACTTGATAAATGTATTTGTTTGCAGGAAGTATTTTTTGAAGTAAAATCAGATGCACCTGAAACACTAAATGTGTTATTTTAAATGTCATGCACACTATAAATGATTGCATTAATTCTAGCTAAACCATAACAGTGTAAAGCTGTGCCTTTTAGTATTATTGCCCCCCAGTAACACCTCAAAAATATGGCTGCAGTAGAGGAGCTTTGACAAACAGAACCATTATGACGCTGATTAGTGCAGCAGCAGCTAACTATTGACATATTTACATACAGCGTGTGTTGGAGCAGGAGGTTGTAAAGCTGTTCGCAGTTGTTGGACAGTGTAATTGTCCAGGTGCTTCTCATTTACAGTTGAAAACAGCACAGAGCAAGTTTCTTTATTTACATCTGACGGAACAACTTGACACTACGGGGAGTCCATACGCAGACCGAAGCATCCCGATGCAGCGCAGACCACCCAGCGTGGGCCTCTGACACCCCGAGTGCAGCTTCCAGCCGTGTGACTTGTAGAAGAGGAAGCTGGATCCTGAGGCTGCAGGATGGAAGCCGTGCAGACAGCCCGTGTCCCCGAGTTCACATCTCTCTGTGCACAAGTTGGCGTAGAACTCCTCTCTCAATTTGAGCCATTACCCTCCACTTTGTAATCAGCTCCAACAATTATAAGCTCGCAGTGTGCCTCTGATTACTGTCCGGGTGTATTTTGGACTGTTCTGGGAACACAGGAGGAAGAAAAAAGAGCTGATACTGGTCCCAGCAGAACTGGAGGTTACACACATTTACAGTAACCCGGCGGTGTGTGTTTGTGTGTGGGTTGCTTTTCCTTTGAAGTGCTCATTCCTCTAAATTACAGTGCTGCCATAATGAAGTATTACCAGGCGATTCCAAGGCAGAGGACGTGTGTGTGTGTGTGTGTGTGTGTGTGTGTGTGTGTGTGTGTGTGTGTGTGTGTGTGTGTGTGTGTGTGTGTGTGTGTGTGTGTGTGTGTGTGTGTGTGTGTGTGTGTGTGTGTGTGTGTGCGCGCGCGCGCGTGTGTGTGTGTGTGTGGAGGTGAAAGTTCAGATGGGATGCCCGTTTATAAAAAACCCATGTGCAGTGCCACAGTGTGTGTGAGCATGCACGTTGCTCCTGCACTGCAGCCCGCTGTGCACAAGCCTGTTTGTGTGTGTGACAATGCACATGACTCAGAGGAAGGCTGTTGCGTGAGCGTTCTCCCAGTTGTGCGGCTCTGGCAGCAGCCCGCTGGAGTGGAGCTCGCTTTGAACGCTGCCCCTCACTGGCTCACACACAAACACATATTTGGAGGTGCGGGCGTCTCTTGGCTGCAGGCTGCACCGGCCTCACCTACGGCCTCCCCAGCCTGCTGAATGTTACATGAGTCTCAGCCGCCTCATGCATACTGCATCAGCCCAAACATGCCGTGGGATGATATGCACACTGCAGTGGCACCTGGACCCACCGCCACTAACCAGCGTCCGATCCATTTTTCATCAGCACCTGCAGTGGGACGTCTGTTTGAGGACAGACGGCGGGAGGTGGGAGGCGTTTGTTGCTGATGGACAATCATCTGTGGAAAAATGATGATGTCATCACCCCCCACGGCTGTCCGCGATGTTCTTTAGGGCCGTAGACCTAAAGAACTTTTAAGTTAAGTTATCAAAGTTATATTGAAGTCTATGAGAAGGAGTCTGCTTCCAAATATTGATGTGCTCCATGTCTTCTTCTGCGTTTTTGGTGAGTCACAGCACCCCTAAAGGCTTGGCATATGTACTTCATGCCCTGGAGCCTCGTGTTGAGCCGTCTTCATAATGACGTGTCCACAGAATTTTTTGGGGGGAAAAAGGTGGTTTTGGCTGGTGTGGATGTGGCCTCAGTTTTCCGGTTGCAGTTGTGTCACCTTCCTGGAGAACACAAGAGCTCGTTTACAGACAGCTGTGACGTATTTATGTGATTCAGGTCCTTCCAGAGGCTTAGAACATATGGCCATCACCGGGCCGCCACAGGGTCTGACGCCGACACTCTGGAGGAAACATCGGTCTTATTGTCCAGCTACTGAGCATGTGCAGGAGAACTACGAGCTACAACTACGCATGCACAGTAGCAGCGATTCCACCGTCTACACTGAGACGGAGCCCGAGTGGTTCAGACCAGTTGTGTTTTCACTCAACAGAATTCAGAATTTCACAAAGTTATTTCATGTCACAAAATAATGTATCTTTTGGCCAACAACTCAGATTGTAATGTGTTACTCAACGTGCTTCATTATGTGCAAAATAATCACAATATCACATCAAATTAACCAGTCTGCCGCAGCGGCTGGTAATACATTTCTTAGGTTGGCTCTTCATTATTATTCCATTTCAGCCAATGTTAACTTAATTTAAATCCAGTACATTTATAAACCTCATTACAACAATCTGGCTTTTTTCAGATTGAGAGAGTGATGAAACATTATAGTTTCTTTTTAACAGCTAGTGAACAGAGAGCACGTATTAAGACTCTTTTATTAACGTACTTGTAAACAAATACAAGCAGAAGCTTCATTAGTCCCTTTAAGAAAATGAATGTGTTTTGAAGCTGAACTGGTTTACTGACAGTCTGAGTTTAGGTAAAACAAAAGGTGTATCAGTATATTTTCAAACAACACATGAATTCATCTTTCTAAGCATTTTAGAATTCTTTAAAAGAAACCTCAAAAAAAAGAAGTGAAAAATAAACAGCTTTTTTTTTATCATTAATGAATATGATCATATCTAACCATTTATAAACCTTAACAAACCTGGACACATTTGATAAATTCTGAATACATTTCTGTTTGTGTGAATTTAAAAATAACTATATTGGAGAAAGTTGAACCTGACCTGCAGCTTTTCAGCCAAATTTCTCCTTTCAACCGGTGAATTAGAAGAGATGTGGCAGAACGACCCGTCTCTGTTGGCCAGCCGCCACTGCCTGTCAATTAAAATCTAATGTTCGGAATAACTTTTGCGTTAGAAAAAGCATCTTTCCAAAATGTGTCTGATGAATTAAAGGTGCTACCATTTACACACCGACATTCTGAAAATTATGTAGTTTTCATGTTGGTCCACTAGTTGGTGCTGTTGGTTTTAGTACTGAAAGCACACACACACACACACACACACACACACACACACACACACACACACACACACACACACACACACACACACACACACACACACACACACACACAGCAGAGAACAATGAGCTCTAAACATTAACAATGGGAGAACGTGGACATTCTAGTGGACAGACTACCAAGTTGGATTGTTATTATGGTGACTGTCAAAATAAAACTACCAAGTTGGATTGTCATTATGGTGACTCTCAAAATAAAAGTACCAGGTCCAGGAGAAAATGGACTGGGAGTCATGACACCACGGAGGAAACTTTGTTCTGATTGCTCTACTGAGCATGTGCAGAACTACTAGTTACTACCAATGTGGTGAACATGTGCAGTAGCAGCGTTTCCTCCATCTACACAAAGATGGAGCATGAGCGTTTTTGAAAAGTTCCGCCGAGACGTTTGCCGACAACACAACGAAAGTTTTGTGTTTTCATTAGGAATTGTTTTGGTGTAAACGGGTGGTGACCGGTCCGGTCTGGTTTTTTCCGCTGGGTTCTGTCGCGGCTGCAGCATGAAGAGCTGATGGTTCTCTGGAGTCGTCCTGGTGTGTTCCGTAGTAACTTCCAGTGATGATCATCATAATTACAACTCAAACTTCTCACTGCAGCTTTAAAACGTGGAGGACATGTCTGCTCTGTCATGTGAATAAACGTGAATAAAGTCTGAGAATTCTCCATGAAGACACTGCAGCCTGAAGCCGTCCTCCTGTGGTGTAGTCGGCTCCATGGAGCCTCCGTCAGCAGCCTGCTGCCACTGCCGCCTCTTAGCTCTCGGACCCGTCTCATTTCTGCGATACAGCTAGCGTGCTAACAGCAGTCGGCCGAGCCCCCTTCAGCAAGTCTCCCCTGCAAAGCAGCGTCCTAAATGAAAACCATTTGTGGCTTTGCTCGGGGACAGGAGCCGTGGGGTCAGCAGCTGGTGGAGGATATGGCAATTGTTTATGAAAAAAAAATGCTTTCTCAAGCCCACCAAAAACACACACTTGGGGGGAGAAAAAAACCTCTACCCTCGAACAGCCAACAGCTGGGAAGGGTTGGGAGTAGCCTGGAGGCTGGCAAGCCCCCCCCCCCCCCCCCCCCCCTCCACCCCCAGACCCGCTCCAGATGAAGGAGGTTAGGCTGAGGCTAGCTTCAGCTCCCCCTTTTCTCCCCTCCACTTCCCAAACTTCCCATTCCCATTAAGGCAGGCTAAAGATTGCAGAGGAAGGGAAAGGAGGAAGAAAAGCAAAAGAGCATGACTGCTCTGTTCTTAACCCCCCCACCACCCCCACCCCCACCACCCCCATCCTCAGCCTAATCAAATAAAGCAGGAAGCTTCCGAGACGGAAGAGGAGTGTTTATTGATATTTGCGTGAGCTCCTTCACCCCCTGTCCTGTGCCTGCTGTTTATTTTCTGTCCACCACTTTCCAAAGTTCTGCTATGGTGGATGTTTTCGGCTCGTATATCACGCCTGGAAGAATGTTTGGAACCCTCCCCTCAAAAAAAAAAAAAAGAAAAGAAAAAAACACAAACAAAACAAAATGTGTTTTTCTTTCAGCTTCTTCAAATCTTCCATTATGTTAAATGGAACCACTGGGAAATTACACAGGGACTCCACATCCGTTAGCAAACGGCGGTGACTGGTCAGTTTATCGCACTCAGAGGGTGTCGTATGAAATGAAATGGCCTTCAATAAGAATTGATGATCCTCTCCACTATTGGTCACACATAAATGTACACACACCGCTCTAACAAGAGCCCAGAAAATCCTGAGGAGAGTATCGTATTTCTCCTGCTCTCCTTTTAGTGCTGAAAAAGTTGAAATTGCATCTTTAAGTAGCTCGCAGACTGGAAAGCAGCCTGTAGGGTGAAAGCTATGTTGGGAGAGTGCATGGAGGCCTGATGCAGCTCTACTGGGGAGCAGAGCAGGGAGAGAAGCTCTGAAATCCAACATAAGGACCAAGAAGCAGGAGCCTCCTCCAAATGTTTCACTTCTGAGACGCTTCACAGCATCAATATGTGATGAGACTTGGAACGACCTGCTGCATGAGTGTGTCAGGGAGGGACTGCTCATGTTGGACCAGTATTGAACTAATAAACATTGTGGTCGTGGTATAAAGTGCACTGAACCCGAGCCAGAGCCCTTCTTCTCCTGTGTGAGCGCACCAGCAGACGGCAGGAACATTTATAATGCTCCTAAAACCCCAGAAGAACTCTGCGTAGTTCTGCTCCTGTCGGAACACGAGCAAGGACCTCTGACAGGAAGCCATATTGGTTTTAAAGCATCGTAATGTATCAAGTCGTCGGAGCAGGCTGTAGGCTCGTGTCTTCAGACAGACTCTTCGGGCTGCAGGGAAGTTTCCTCCCTGACAAAAGGAAACTTTTTTCTTGAACTGCCTCTGAGAGCCCGTCCTGTTGTTTTCAATGGTCTTTTTGTTGGAGGTCATTGAGAGGCGACAGCTTGATATCCCCTGCAGCCATCCGCGTGTGTGTGTGTGTGTGTATGTGTGTGTGTGTGTGTGTGTGTGTGTGTGTGTGTGTGTGTGTGTGTGTGTGTGTGTGTGTGTGTGTGTGTGTGTGTGTGTGTGTGTGTGTGCGCGCGCGTGTGTGCGTGTGTGTGTGTGTGTGTGTGTGTGTGTGTGTGTGTGTGTGTGTGCTTGCGTGCGTGCGTGCGTGCGTTACTGGGCAGAGTGCAGTAATCCAATGCCTACCTGCAGACTTTGTTCGCTCATGCCCTAAAGGTCAGAGCTCCTGACCTCTAGGGGTCTGGGGGGCAGATCAGCATCCTCGGGTGCTGTTGTGTTTCTCCTGCAACCAGCACAACGTGTTTCCTCCACAACGTCCCCTTCACACACACACACACACATGCACACACAAATCCCATGTGCGTACTGAAGGTGACGTCTCAGTGATGCTTGAACAGGTCGTCTGGTTTACAGGACTGAAGACCTGAAGTAATGAAACTCTGGCATAGCGAGTGTAGAAATGACTAACGCGACACTGATGAAGGCCCTAATGAGAAGACGAGGATGAATCAATTCATACTAAACAAGAAAGAAAGAACTGATTGAAATAAAGAAGGCCTGCATGTTTTTTAGGAAAGAGAGAAGGACATAGTAATTATCTTAATTACATTTTAACGTGATTAATTAGGTGCATTCAAACACACACACACACACACACACACACACACACACACACACACACACACACACACACACACACACACACACACAGGCCAGGCATGCATGCACAGTTCCTGGTGAAAACCATTTGTAGAGTGTAATTGTGAGGTAATGGAGGATGGCTGGAGAGAGGTGAGGGGTGAAAGGTCAGGAGTGTGTTGTTGGACAGGCCTTAGCCAGCAGCCAAGATTTGTGTGTGTGTGTGTGTGTGTGTGTGTGTGTGTGTGTGTGTGTGTGTGTGTGTGTGTGTGTGTGTGTGTGTGTGTGTGTGTGTGTGTGTGTGTGTGTGTGTGTGTGTGTGTGTGTGTGCGCTTGCGTGCGTGCGTGTGTGACAGCAAAATCATTGAGGTCTTTAAAACATGAAGGCCACTGTTTGGCCATATTAGTACACTACACACACACACACACACACACACACACACACACACACACACACACACACACACACACACACACACACACACACACACACACACACAGGCTCAGGCTCAGGCTCAGGCTCAGGTGTAATTCTAGCCCTGCAGGTCTCCTCCAAACCAGCCGCCCTGCTCCGATCCCTCCACCTGTGAACACGTGTGAGAGTGACAGCGTCTCGGCTGTAATGAGAAAAGCCAGGCCGCCCTGAGAGTTCATTAACTCCCAGCCGTGTCGAGTTAGATGCAGATCAGACCTGCTCTTTCTCACACTGCCATCCAACGAGCTGCTCACTTACACATTGCCACCTCAGCCATCAGCACGCTCAAAATCAACAACCACAAATCAGAAACTTTCCATCCGACCTCCACTCCAGAGGCTGAATCTGATAGATTTAAAGTGAAATGTGAATTATAATATGTGTCCTGTTTTACTCTTCATATATAGACATACTGTGATAACCAAGTTTTATATTATGTATTTTATTATTTTTGCTGACTCTTGGCCAGGACTCTCTTTACATAATACATAATAATTTAGTTTTCTATCATTTGATATTGATTCTGTATCAACCTAATCAGTCTTTCTATTCTATGTTTTTAAGCTTCTCTCTTTAAACATGACATTTTGTATTTTTAATTAGTGCCTTGTATCAGTCAATACATTTCAACATGTATTCTTATTCCTGCTGGTTCATTTCAAACACACAATTGTAAAAGCAACACATTGCTCAGAAGTCTCGACATTTAACTTCTTTTAACATTGCTTGCATAGTGACAATGAAGAATATTCTATTCTATTATTCATTCATTCATTTTGTTTCCGGGTCGCGGGGGTGATAGTCTGAGCACCGTCACCCAGATCACAATGCACCATTTAAGAACCTTCCTGCAGGTGGTGAGCCCACGGGAAGTTGTGGTTGATTTCATTCCTAACCCTGATTTAAAGATATAATAACTTGATTTTGTCCCGTGCTGCTTAAATGTGTGAGATGTTCCACACGGCCACTGTCACACACATCATCAGGCCTGTAATAAAACATGGAGGCTGAATCATGAGGTCTGGTGTTGGCTGGCAGATCGCAGTAAACAAGACGAAATGTGTAATTAACACTCACGGTCACATGGAAACCAATCCACATTCCCCTGGAAATGTTATTAAGGAAAAGCAAACAGAGCCTGAGCTGAGGAGCAGCTCCTTCGCTCTGGATCTCCTCCACATCTCTTCACATCAGCTGATGTTGCTGTTGTGCAGCAGCTGCATCGTGATCCCAAAGCTCAGGATTCAATCAGGAAGCGCTTCAGAGTGTGTGAGCTTCTCCGCTGCTCTCCTCCGGCTGCTCACGACACGTTACTGCCAGTAATTGAACAAACTGTTTTACGAGCAAACATGTGCTTGGTGGGCAGGCAGGTAAATCCTGAAATCACTGTAATTAAGTCGATCCCCGTCCGTAATGGTTTCAGGTGATAGAATTAGGCCGTGATGTGGTTACACAGTTAACGTGGCGCACGCTAACAAACACAACAAATCACATTACTCCTCAAGCTGCGAGCGCAGACCTTCTAGGTGCTGGTTATGTGAGAATTCTTCTCCACTAATGCAGTCGTGCGAGCCTGTGTGTGTGTGTGTGTGTGTGTGTGTGTGTGTGTGTGTGTGTGTGTGTGTGTGTGTGTGTGTGTGTGTGTGTGTGTGTGTGTGTGTGTGTGTGTGTGTGTGTGTGTGTCTTCCCTGTTAGCTCTGCAAATCAGCCTGTAAACAGACACCTATGAGCAGCTGGGCATTTGGCTCCAGAAGAACTGTTGACCTCCCTACACACACACACACACACACACACACACACACACACACACACACACACACACACACACACACACACACACACACACACACACACACACACACACACACACACACACCACACAATGTATGCATGCTCCAGAAAGCAGTCCATCAGCACAGGGAGACACACAAACATGCGTAAACAGGGAGATGCGGTGGCGAGTGTTTCCACAGGAGACAGACGCTGCCATGTTTACTGCATCACCGGAAACTTTCACAGGAAGAGCGAGGGACCAGCGGCTATCATTCTCTCCCTCTCTCTCTCACTCTCTGACTCGTTTCTTTCGACCGTCTCTACATCAACACTTGGGTCAGTTTATTTGTCCAAGGCAACAACTCAGCAGGTTTTATTGCTCTCCAAATCTAAATCAGGAGGGGGCGTCGGGGGTAAATTTCCGGACGAGCACGCCGGCAGACGCACTCAGGAGAATGTAAACCGGGCCTGCAGCATCAGTGATAACAAATACAAGATGTAGCTACAGGCCATCCACTCCAAATGTTTTTGTTTTCTCTGCGAAGGACAGCAAGGAGTCTGGCTGTGGCTGTCCGCCTGTCCCTCCAGAGCTGGCCCGCCTCCCCGGGCTCCCCCCAGCTCAGCTCCCCCCTACTCGGCTGGGCCCGGCCCGGCTCAGCCTTCACTCTCAGAGGAGGCTTCCTTTGCTCCTGATTCATAGTGAACAGAGTCCACTGTTTCTCGGAGGGAGCCAGAACTAATTGTTTCCCCTGTTTGATAAACACAACAACAGTAAATACTTCTGTCTCTTTTTTCATGGACGTGAAGACAAGCGTTCACTGCCTCACAGCTCTGCAACCTTCACACCCAAAAGAGATGATTTTACCAAATGCCTGCCAGATAAACTCCAAAAACATGTTGAACAAATGGGGGGAAAAAAAGATCATAAAGTCTCATAAAGACTTTTGCCATATTCACCAAAAAGTATTTTATCTCCAATTTTGATACACAACCATAATTTTCATGTCATCATTGCAGACCTTTCAGCCTTCCACAGTTCAGAAATTTTAGCTCTTAACTGTTTTGGACATAATTAGCTATGAGTCATGATTTTTTTTTATATTATAATTCCCTCACTAACGTATGAATAATGTAATTAAAATCAAATTTTTATGACTGAATTTGTGGTGTGGTGGACTCTGACTCTCTGAGTTATAGTGGTGGACTCTGACTCTCTGAGTTATGGTGGTGGACTCTGACTCTCTGAGTTATAGTGGTGGACTCTGACTCTGAGTTATGGTGGTGGACTCTGACTCTGAGTTATAGTGGTGGACTCTGACTCTGAGTTATGGTGGTGGACTCTGACTCTGAGTTATAGTGGTGGACTCTGACTGAGTTATAGTGGTGGACTCTGACTGAGTTATAGTGGTGGACTCTGACTCTGAGTTATGGTGGTGGACTCTGACTCTCTGAGTTATAGTGGTGGACTCTGACTCTGAGTTATGGTGGTAGACTCTGACTCTGAGTTATGGTGGTGGACTCTGACTCTGAGTTATGGTGGTGGACTCTGACTCTCTGAGTTATGGTGGTGGACTCTGACTCTCTGAGTTATAGTGGTGGACTCTGACTCTCTGAGTTAAAGTGGTGGACTCTGACTCTGAGTTATGGTGGTGGACTCTGACTCTCTGAGTTAAAGTGGTGGACTCTGACTCTGAGTTATAGTGGTGGACTCTGACTCTGAGTTATGGTGGTGGACTCTGACTCTCTGAGTTAAAGTGGTGGACTCTGACTCTGAGTTATAGTGGTGGACTCTGACTCTGAGTTATGGTGGTGGACTCTGACTCTCTGAGTTATGGTGGTGGACTCTGACTCTCTGAGTTATAGTGGTGGACTCTGACTCTGAGTTATGGTGGTGGACTCTGACTCTCTGAGTTATGGTGGTGGACTCTGACTCTGAGTTATGGTGGTGGACTCTGACTCTCTGAGTTATAGTGGTGGACTC
>NC_137627.1:26945127-26985127 GCF_963383615.2 Lipophrys pholis | reverse complement strand
AAGTTGAATTTCGTTTGAACTTATTTTCCTGAGATGCAGATTATGGAAGTGAATGCTAGATTATGTTTGTGACAAAAAGTCACTGGGTTCTTTCATTGGACTTTGTTCTGTGTTTCATTGATCCTCTTCAGTGGAGATTATTGACACATTGTTTCCTCTCTCTTCCATGTGGCGGCGTCCTCATCAACCTGAACTGCTGCTGTCATACAGGTCAGTAACAATAAAACCCTTAGTGCCCCCTCCCCCCACCCCCCCACCCCCCCGCCCCCCCGTCAGTTTCAGTGTCAGGCCCTCAGTACGCCCACCTGAGGGACCCCCCCCACCCTGCCCCCCGTTCTCCCCCGACACCCTGTCATTATTTTAATCAAATTCAATTACCACCACTCTGAAGACAATCACGTTTTGTTGACTGCCCTTTTTCTCTTACCCAGTTTCACTGACCCCCCCTCCACCCTCATACTGCCCACTGCCACACACACACACACACACACACACACACACACACACACACACACACACACACACACACACACACAGTTGAAAGTGTAGAGGCAGGGCTGGGTCAGAGTTTGAGAACACACATTGTACTGTCCACGATGCAACAACTCCACTTCAGTAATGAATAGCTGTGAGCGGTGTGTGTGTGTGTGTGTGTGTGTGTGTGTGTGTGTGTGTGTGTGTGTGTGTGTGTGTGTGTGTGTGTGTGTGGTGGTGGTGGTGTGAGGAGGGGGGTGGTGGTGTAGGGGGGGTCTGATTGAAGTGTTAAAAGGAGGATTGTCTGAGCGGCTGTCTGGGTGAGTTTTAGAGTGTGTGTCTGTGTGGTTTTGGCGTGTCATCCAGACGTTCCTCGGGGTCAGAAGGTGGGCGGGGCCAGTGGGGGGCTAAAGGCCGTGTGACGCCATGAAAAACTGCTCACACACCAAAACAAAGACAAAGTCAAACCAGGATCAGTGTGGACATTTGTCCATCTCACAGTCTCGTTACGGCTGCACCGCGGCAAAATGTGTTTCCAGATGGTTCCTGAAGGAAGGAGGATGATGGGCTGACAGCGCTGTGTGAAAGGAGGGGGTGGGGGTGGGGGGGGGGGGGGGGGGGGTGGTGGTCGCTGAATGGCCTCCTGTGTAGTAATCAGCAGGCTGAACCCCCCAGGATGGGGCAAGACGAGCGGGGATAAAGACTGTAAGTGTTCGGAAGATGTGACCACCACACCACCACTTCTTCTGCCTTGTGGGCACAAGGAAGGAATTCACAGATCTGTCATCTGCCAGACATTACCCCCAACACACACACACACACACACACACACATGCTGCGTTCTTCCCAGCCATCTTCTGGATTCCTTCATGTAACTTTGTGTGACCTCCATGCAGACCAGACACAAAATAACCTCGAGGGTCCTTCAGTGCCCCCACCCCCCCCCCACTCCGGCTCCACCCTCGGTGTGAGAGGGCTTGTCTCAGAAACTTATGAGTTGCTACCTCCAGGAGGAGCAAAATGAAAATGAGGTGGAGGAGGATGAGTGGCTTGCAGAGTGTGAGGATGCTCACTCTGATGAGGTGGGGATGTAAACACGGGAGAGCTGTGTGTGTGTGTGTGTGTGTGTGTGTGTGTGTGTGTGTGTGTGTGTGTGTGTGTGTGTGTGTGTGTGTGTGTGTGTGTGTGTGTGTGTGTGTGTGTGTGTGTGTGTGTGTGTGTGTGTGTGTCCTCATGCATGACTACTAACCAAACATGAAATGTTTATGTTTTCGGCCTGTGGGCTGGTGTGTGGACATGAACACTGGAGACAAACGGGGGATGAGGTTGACTGTGATCCCCCCCAAAGATACAGATATTGAACAGAACAAGACATTCCAACATTAAGGTTTCACCAAATAATTATAAAAACAAAAATATATTGAGACAAATGGAACTTAAACTCTGGAGAGTATTTACTCCACAGAAACTGAAAGTAAAAATGTGTCACGATACTTCTACTACTGCTGTCACAGTAAATCCTGGATTCAGGCAACGTTCTGAAGTGAAAATGCAAAGCAATGCTCGGAGCAACTGAAAATGCAGCTTTTTGAAAACGGCTCTCAAGGTGGAACTTTTAGAAAACACTTGTGCCGTTTTCATGGAAATGGACATAATTTTCAAAACGTTGATGTGAAAACATGAAACTTTTAAACATGTTTTTACTTGAAAAGTTATCATGTAAACGGAGCCTATTTCAGAGGAACAGCAGATAATTCACAGATCCCTGAGCTCTCCATTAAACGTGGCTCCAAAGTACACTGAAAAAATGTACTTTTCCGTGTAGTAAAATCTAATGATTAAACTATGGTAATTTGTACATTTAATTATTAAGTTTATGTCAGAACAAGATTTTATCAAGTACATTTTCACATATACACTTATTCTTTTGATGTATCTAAAATAACTTTATGCAATGAGAACTTTCCTGCATTTTAAGATTTTCCCGTAACATTTGCATGTTAATTTAGCACAGAACACTAAAATATAGTACTTAGTAAATTTGACTTGTTTTTTTTGGGAGCCTGGAACCCATTCCACTATTTCACGTTGTCACTGTGTCGTTGAAGCCCCGTGTCGGGTTTTCACTGCTACCTGTAGCCGTGTCAGGTGTCAACACAGAAACAAGCTGAGCTGAGCTGAGTTAGGCCAAGTTCACACCTACCCAGGTATTTATATACTCTGTTTGCATCTAAAGGGGGAGGAAGAGATTCACGTCACAATTTGTCACGTGTTTTTTTTTTTTCCAAGATTCTAATTGGCTATCATGGCATCGTACTTCTCGTTACACTACCCCCTACAGGTTGGGGGCAGTGTGAAGAGTTTTGGTGAAGAGTTTTTTGTAAACGTAGAGGGGGAAATATCGTTTTTTGTAAAAACCCAGGTACGTGTAAATGTGGCCTAACTTGGGACAGAAATTTTAGGCAGGAGTCTTGGAGTTTGGTCCATTTAAGCCTGTGCAGCGTCAGTGTTTGGTTGTAGAGCGTTAATGTTGGCTGGCATGAGAAGAGGAATTTAATTTCCATTGCCATTGTTCTAAAATAAGGCACGACTTAATGCACCTTCACTTACTTTTTTCAGAGAAATGTTGAGATTTAATAACCGATTTGTTGTTTAGTTTTGTAATTTTTACTTTTATTTGATGATATCATCAAATAACACATAACAATTACATAATTAAACTAAATGGTATACCTTCACTATGAATTCACTAACTCAATCATTGCAGACATGTAAAAGTTGGTTGCAGTGCCGGTCTACAGGTCAGAGAGGTGAACTTAGGATCAGAAGGTTGCAGGTTTGAGCCCCACTGCAGGCAGGTCATCACTGTGGCTCCCTGAGCATGACCCTTGACCCCTTGGAGTGCCATAATGTTGCTGTACCTCCACACCCTAGAAATAGGATGGTTGATGAAGAAAATGGAATTTCTAATTAAGTTCAGTTTACTTAATGTTTTTTTATCTTCTTAGTGTTTATGTCAATAAAATATTAAATGCATTTTACTTAATTAGTGTAAATAGATTAAATTAGTACATCAGTATAAGTCTGTAGAACTTACTCGTTACTTTCTCAATCGTCACATTAAATAGTTAAGTACATTTTACTTGATTATGAGAATTTACTGTTAGTTGACATTTTGAAATAAATTTTACTTAAAAACTGTGAGTGCAAATTGTCACAAGGTTGTTTTTTTTCAGTTAATCCTATTAGCCATTTTGTTTTCGGTGTATTTAACAACTTTATATTGGAGCATGCTAATGTCATCAGACATTTGTTTTCCAAAACCACCTCCAGATGGTATTCCTACCTGAGTTATGGTCTTTACACACAATAACAGAGAAATCAATAATCTGCTTTAGTTTCCATTGTTTGGACCTTTAAACACCAAATACGAGACAAAGTTCATACAACATTGTTGCATCTCTCAACAAAACTTCTCTCCTTGAAAATGTTCAGTAAAGTTAAAGTGTTCTCGTCACAGCAGAATAAAGGGCAGAATGGAGGTTGATTCGGGATGTATTTAACGCCAGTGCAGGCCCGGAGTGACTAATCGGTAGGACAATTCCCGGTGGGCCGTTCTGATGTTTGGGCCGCGAGGGGCCGGTGTTCACTTTATTGTTTGTTTTTTTCACAGCATTGGGTTGAACACACGCTGTTTCCGCTGTTCCTGGGCCACCTCCGCCTCCCTCCACCGGGAGCTTCTTCTTTTCTTTTCTTTTCTTTTCTTTTTTTTTTACTAAACTTTATTTAAAATTTGCCACTGGCAGCTTCTTTTCTTTGCGGACGCACCCTGATGTAACACGTCCGAGCACTCAGTCAGTGGTGTTTGGTCGGACTGATCTCAGGATAGATCAGATTATTATATTCAATATAATGAAGAGGAGGATGGAGACCTGCTCTATATGAGAAATGTCCTGAGATTCTAGATGATTCAGCTCTACATTAAAAACTGACCTGGACTTTGTAAAAAGGGGAGATTTGTGCTGAAAATTTAGAGCATTATTAAAAAGTGATTTAGTGTGAGAAGCAGAGCCAGTGGTGATGAGGGGTTTGAGCCCGTCACTATGGAAGGAACAGCTGAGCTGCTGTAACAGTGTGTGAACAATCAAGCAGTACTTCCAATATATGAGAAGTTTCTCAGCAGTACATTTTATTAAAAACAGACTCAGGAGCTCTTTGACCAGAAGAGACTTGAGGCATTCATGCTGATGAGCACTGAGGAAGGAATCCTCATGTCTGTGGACAATGATATTATCATAAACAAAGTGGCAGAGACCAGTGCACTGCTCAGGGTTTTTAATGTTTTAGGGTCGGCCATGTTTCTTTGAAAAACATATGATAGTGTAATAAGAGAGTTCATTTTTTAATTCTGGATTTTGAATCTCATATTTTATGTTTTTGTTTCATTTTTAAGGTTTGGATATCTGTTAACACTCATCTGAAATATAGATTCTGAAATTAGAAAAAAAAAAAAAGATGTGTTGTATAATGGTGCACTTGTGTAAATTTTCATTATGACCCTAACCCTTACTTGCAATTAATTGGAAATATTTTTGAAAAATACCCTGAATTACAAAGCTTTACAGAATAGCGCTATGGACTTCACATGTAAGATTCTAATTGGATGATTTTAATAGGTGGAGATCTAAAGTGGGCCGGTCTGAGGTATGAAACTCCAGGGCTGAAAAAGAGTCCCACTCCGGCCCTGCACCAGTGTACAGTCCTTTAGGATCTGAGCAGGCAGACACACGAATGACCAACAGATAGTCCATTGTTTTGTGTCACAATGCCTGCAGTTCACTGTGGTTGTTTAACATGTTTATTATGGTGCAAAGCTCGGAAGAGTTCAGCCTGGAGTGAAAGAAAATGAATTATTTGCTGTGTGATCTGTCAAGCTGTGTGAATGACAGCAGTTATTCTGCTGTTGTCCAAGTCTTGGGTTTTCTTTGTTTGGTGAGTGGAGCTCTGTCCTGCAGATGTTTGTGTCAGCCTGCTGGAGTAAGAGGTGATTCCGTGAGATAACACAGAGAAAACAAGCTCATGTGATATTTGAATGAATGTAATTACATTCAAACGATCTCCTGTTGGGAGATTTCTACTAAACCTCCAATGTCGTATCCTGTTATAAGGATGATTTAGTTTTTTTCAGGAGAGCTGGATAAATGACAGGGAAGCCTGCAGCCTTTGTTGTTCTTGCTTCATTTCATATGGTTTGTTAATAAAAGACTAGAGATACTGCAGGCCAGGAGTAGTGTGCACTTTCACTGGACCTGACCAGCAGTGCTGTTTACTTTGAGCACGACATTAACACCCAGTGTACATATGCTAAGAGCCCTTGCAGAGAGTACAGTGTGCGGTCGAAGTGAGGGATTTGTTCAAATTAGGCTCTAAAGATCATGTAGCATAAGTGGAAACAAATGTGGATCCTTTTGCCATGTTATTCTTCCGATGCTCCGCCAAAGCCCTGGGCTTCCAGACAGCTCCAGTCCCAACTACCGAGTGAAACTGAGGACTGAAGACCCAACGTCCCAGGATCTGTTTTAAAGTTCAAACTAGTTCTTTATGAGACACCTAGGACTGTTTAGAGTGCCCAGCTCTCAGGCCTTCATAATACAGCCTCTGAGAGCGTGTAGGAGGGCCAAGTTATGCCTAATGCGCAATGTCCATTGAGTCGTCTGTTATACATGGTAATGAATGGCGGTCAGAGAAACAGTGTCCTGTATCAAAGAGCTGAACTAACATGCCTTTCTCACGGAGCCAGAGAAGTGGCCCTTTGTCACGGCGGACGCCTGCTATCGACTCCCAGCATCTCGCAAAATATGCCCCATTGTTGGTGAAGGCCAACTCCGTTTACAACTCTGAACCGACAGCATTCCTGCAGTCAGCAGCACGGCCCCTCCTCCGGTCGGCGGGGCGGCAGTAGACTCTATGACTTCTACCTGCTGTCTTCCACTTTCCCTTCCACATTATAGTCTTTTTTTTTTTTTAACATTTTAACTTTCAAATTTGACTCCATGTTTATGACCCTGTGTGATTTCGTCCGTATTCAATTTTTTTCTTCAGAGTTTCATGAGTTTTATTCACTTTAGCTGTGAAGTTGTTTGGACTCCTGCCTCACAGCAAGAATTTCACCTGTTTAAGTCCAGGCTTTTCTTTCTTGAGTTTGCATGTTCTCCCACGCTCTAAAAACATGCATTACATTGTTTCTCAGAGTTATAACAGACCGTAGAGGGCTTTCAGGAGAAAAACTACACAAACACAAGAAAAATCACAAAAACATGAACTTCTGTGGAATTCATGCTTCTCTTGATCATTATTTCATCCATCAATCATCTAAATCAGCCAAGGGTCATACCGGAGCCAAGGTATAACCTGGACTGGCTGCCACCACATTAGATTGTTTGTTGACCGTTTTAGGCTTTTGGATATTATAAAGTGGACATCAGCTACAGAAACACATCACAGTTTTGTGTCTTGGTTGGAACTCACTTGTTAAAGGCCTTTTGTGTCTTTTACTGGTGCTCTGCTCTCTGATCAATCCTGCGTTGGAAAATCAAAACACCCGTCTGAATCCGATTTCTACAGCCCTGTATAAAGTGTCCAGGCTGCAAGTGGGTTCAACTTTCTTAAATCCTTCCCTGGAAGATGCGGTGCTCAAGAACAGACACAGCTCGTCTGTGTGTGCAGCTGAACACAGTAAACCCTTAGAGAGCACTGAGGGCTTCTTCCTCTGTGAAAATGGTGGCAGAGAAAATGGTGCTTGGGGAAAACAGGCGGTTGAGTCCATTTTAAAAGCCCTACCACGACCAGCCCATCCACCATCCACTCCTCTTTCACGGTGTCAGTAGTGTTGGAATGTTTTTCATCAGAAGGAGGCTATTTACTCGGCTCCAGTCCCTGCATGAGTGTGTCTGCAAGTGAGAGAGTCAGATGAAGAGGTAAAGCTAAGGAAAGCATTTATTTATAGGTATCTGAAAGCTGCGGGGCCCTGAAACTCTGGGATGTGTTATGACGTGCCTTTGAAAAAGCAAAAACAAAACCCCTAACAGCGCGATCCAGCTATTTTTATCACTTAGGTTAGCTCCCAATTGTACTGCATAAAAGCAGTGTTCTCACCCCACCCCGGTGCCCACGTTACCTTGTTTGTCGTGTGTGCAGAACGCATGCAGGTGTTCACTGAAAGCTCCGGCACCGGGAATCTCTGCCCTGCATGACAACTGTAAAGACAAAACACGGTTTCAGTGCCGCCTGCCGTCTCATCGTTACTGATGCAGAGAACTTGTTAGTCACCATGCTTCAGTGCAGAATCCGGTAATTCCAGGATGTGTTTCGCTCGTGGAATATTGTCAGAGTTGGATCACTACTTCTGGTGCTAACAACACCAATGATGAAGTCAGCACCTCTCAACATCTCGCCCCTTAATGGAGTCTTCACTGTCTTTGTCCTTAACCATCCATTTTCATCAATTATTCAGAGGGAGAAAGGAAAACCGTTTGAGTGGGTAACACTGATCCAGTGTACTCAACCAATCTATGCAGTGTAAGTAATAAAATACCGCGCACTCAGACGACACAATAAAAGAGATGGAGACAGAGGAGACGCTTGTTAAAAATGTAAGTAGACGGAAGCTACCCGAAGACAACAGAGGGAGGAGGAGGTGGCGGCGGTTTGGGAGTCAAAAGACACACTACGACATCTTAGTGTCTGGGTTAATCAGCGAAACAGGCCGATAGCAGCTGGTGTTCACTGTATCTGCCCGGTCCACGGAGGGCGCCTGTCTCAGCAGAGCCTGAGTCGATGTGATGCGTTCTCAGTGCAGCTGAGTGATGCTAATTGGGATTAGCGCCCATTGCGCTAAAGTGACACAAGACATTCCGGACCCACCCTCCTAGACTCCTCTCCCCACACTGTCAAACTCTGCCGTATGCTTTCCTCTTGGCCCTCAAGGCTCAGGAAAGATGCTCCACACAAAATAGAAGCCAAAGTAAAGTGCAACCAACAGCACAGAGGACGAGCAAGGATCTCCGTGTCTGCACCAGAGCGCCAGTTCTTAGGTTACAAGAGGTCACAATGCACTTTTGAACTTTCACTCTAAATCAGGCATTTGAATATAGAGGGGAGGGGTTAGAAATCCATAAGACATCCTGCAAAAATGAATCCACTCCAGCGTTGCACCCAGCCTCGATTAGATCTTCATTGACAGGAGGCTTTTCCGCCCCGTGTTTGATAAACCAGTCAGTGTGAAGAGAAGACGTTAGAGAGAAGATGAATTTTTCCACAAGATTGTAGGGAGGGGGGGGGGGGGGGGGGGGGCTTTTCTGAGGTATTAGATCCATGAACTGGGAGTGCTGTATTGAATATTTTATCGACTGTCTGCTTGCCCCGTGCTGACCTGCCTGACATGCTAAGTTCCTGGCTCGCTGGAGACGCCACGTCGCTTCGCATCAGTCCAGCCACCCGTGAGGCTCCCCTGCATTTCCTGTGAATAAACTCGCCCACAGTGGGGGAGGAAGAGAGGCCAGGGCACAGGGGCACTGGGGCTGAGATGAGGAGAACACACACACACACACACACACACACACACACACACACACACACACACACACACACACACACACACACACACACACACACACACACACACACACACACACACACACACACATTCTTCTCACTGAAGAACAACACTCACAACCTTGGCTACAGTACGAACTCCTCTGGTCAGAGGCTGATGAATCCTCTGAAAGCATCCAGTGACTTGAAACGACCTGAAACCTCTTTTTTAATTACAGCTTCACTGTCCGGAAAGTTTGCTTTACCAAAGCAGCCCAGAGGTGGTCGCTGCTGTAATTAGACAGGAACTCTATGAAGAATCCGACAAGTCCTCATACCTACACTATTACAAGTACTCTGCAGTTCATGCAAGGACCACATACCTTAGCATGCCTCATGCGTGCACGAAAGTCTGGACTGTCTGATCTGTCGGTTTAGTTGAGGAATTAGAATTACTTCAGTGGAGTCATGGAATGACTGTCACCATTGAATAAACTGAATATTCATTTTAAGATTAAAGGGCAAGCCAAGTGTCTGATGTCATGATTCTACCGTCATGATCGGGTATGGCTTGTCCTCTTGAGTTTATAGAGAACATTAAAGTCCACTTCCATGTAAAAGGTTAGCACTTACTTCTTCTTCACACACATGAGGAACATTTGCACAACAATATCAGGTTAAGAGCGACACGGTCTAATGTGCGGAGGGAGTTATGCTCTGAGGATGTGAGCAAACTCTCTCTCACCCCACAACACCCCCTGCAGCCCCCCAGCCCCATCTCCAGCCCTCTGTCTCTGGCTCATTACTGGCAGTGGGGCTTCCTAATGTGTTAAAACTCAGTGGGGTGGAAACGTCAGCCAACGGACTTTGGTCCCCCAACGGTCTTTACTTATTCATGCAAGCGTTGGCCTCTCCCCAGGACAGTGTAGCGTCGACCTCGGAGGACAGCAGGACCTAGAAAAAAAATGACCCCACATCAGGGTCACTCGGCATTTTAGGCCAATGAGTCGACAAACGTAAGCGTCAGTGTGGCACTGAGCTCACTGCTGCTGCTGATGAATATGTGACACTCTCTCGCCTGCCCTTTATTTTCCACCTTCTCCAACCTTTTTTTAACACCTCAGCATGTATTGATGTTCTAATTACTGTGCCGCCTGCGTGTTGGTGAGACAAGTCTCAACAGATATTACTGTGACGGGAATAAATGCTGTTGAAAGCCGGCCAGCCTCATCCACTCGTGATAGACTGGATATGATGCTTCAGGCCAGCAAAGCAAGCAACAACAGGAAGTGACTGATTTACCACTCCAAACTATATGTGTTTTAAATGCTGCTGAAAGCCACAACAATCACAAACCATTGCCCAACGGACACTTGTTTTGCAGTCTTAGCTAATGAAAGAAATAACTCTTATGTTCATATAGATTAGATTTATTTAGCTGTAACCATAAACAGGATTACAAACTCAAATGCTTATAAAGATTTTTCACAGTGTAAAATATTCTCCTAGACTTTAGAAGTGAGCAGCTGTTGACGTAACGTCCTTACTGCTTATTTGTGCTGTTGTTTGTCCAACGCCTGCTTTAGCAGATCATCTAAGATGAGAACAAAAAGTCAAACTTGGGAAATCTTTTCCTGATAAAGATAGTTTTGTCTGTAAACTTTACATTTCATTTGCAAGTATAGATGCATTTAGTTTCATTACTGAAAACAACAAGAGTGCAGCTTTAAGATTGCCAAATTGTTTGTCGGTTGGTGGTTGGGTGGTTGGTTGGTTGGTGGTTTGGTTGGTTGGTTGGTTGGTTGGTTGGTTGGTTGGTTGGTTGGTTGGTTGGTTGGTTGGTTGATGGGTTGGTTGGTTGGTTGGTTGGTTGTATGGTTGGTTGGTTGGTTGGTTGGTTGGATGGATGGTTGTTGTTTTCTGTTTCACTTCTCTCAATCTCTTCATCCTCTCACTTCCAAACCCGCCCCGCTCCATCTCCTCCATCTCATCATCATCACTCCCCATATTTCCTCTGTCCTCCCTCATGTTCTCTGAATCTTTGGAACTGTCTGGTCAGTCTCTGAATTAATTGAAATATTAGGCTGTAGTGCAGTAATACCATACGTGTTTCCTATATAGTAGCTGTGTTTGAAATCTTCCATGGTATAAATAGTGAATGAGACGCCTCCCAGTGACTGACAGACTGAGTGGAGACCAGCAACAATGAAGTGGGGCTGGCAGGTATTTTTATGCAGGTATGAATAATTGACCTTCCTACTTAACCTTAGTTCTTTTTCTTTGTATTATCACAAGTCAGCATGTACATATATTATGTCTGGTGTGTGATTAATGTACCTCATTGTTTATTTAGGTTTTTGTATTTTTTATGCTCTTTTGGTGGAGTAGAGAGCAGGGGTGTGAAACAGACACAGGGGTTCCAGGCTGATGCTTTGCTTCTGGACGTGATAAGAATTGACTCTGTGTGATCAACATACCACCAGAGTTATTTCAAATATGCATTGTACGTTTTAACTTAAAACAATGAAAACAAAAGTGAAAAGGTGAATACCTGGCGAAATATTTAAAACACAGATTGAGAATGTAATTTTTAGTTGAAATAGTTAAAATAAAAGAGAATGCCCAAATAATCTGTTTTAGTTGTTCTAGCTGATTTTGATGTTGTATTATGGCATGCTAGCAGTTTTAGCCATTTTAAAGATTTAACCTTCAAAATCATTTTAAGCTAATTGCATTTTAATGATTTTCAGAAAAGTTTCATGTTTACACAGCAACGTTTTCAAAATGACATCCGTTCCACAGAAACAGCAGAAAACCTGAAAATGATGTAGTTTTCATTTTTGGCTACTAGTTGGTGCTGTTGTTAGTTTTAGTACTGAAAGCGTGCACACACACACACACACACACACACACACACACACACACACACACACACACACACACACACACACACACACACACACACACACGTGCAGAATGATGAGCTCTAAACATTAACAATGGGAGAACATGGACATTCAAGTGGACAGACCACCAAGTTGGATTGTTATCAAGGTGACTGTCAAAATAAAAGTACCAAGTTCTATTGTTATTAAGGTGATTGTCAAAATAAAAGTACCAAGTCCCAGGAGAATATGGACTGGGAGTCATGGCACCACGGAGGAAACATTGCAGACGGGGCTGGTGGTGTGGATTAGCTGAGGCTCCTTCACTCTGACACTTGGATTTCCTTCTGATGATCTTTTTGAGGGCTGTCAACCTCCATCATTCCCTGTCCGGCCAGCCCCCACCTCAGGGACATGGTCCACCCACCTCATCTCCATGTCGGTAACTTTTTCATCAAGTCGTTGCTCAGGGCGGGTCTCAGTGGAGCGCGGAAGAGCCCGTGTTGTGTTGCTGCTCACCCCGGGCGCTGCCACGCTCTGTAATGAAGCCTCCTCAGCAGGGCTGAGCCTCTGGTCCTGAAGCAGCCCGGCGGCAGAGCCACTGCAGCTGTCAGCAGATACTCTGAGCATCGGACTGATGTGTGAGTGAGACCGGACGCCATCAGCGTTTCCTGTTTGTACCTGTCACCTTTTCTGTTTGTACATCTGAGAGACTCAGATGAAACTAGCCGGACTGTCACAGAGTTCCCAATCCAAATGATCCCACTAAAATACACATCAGCCTGACACTCGTTTTTTATCTCTGTTCTGTGATCATTTTTATGAAAGCTAAATATTGAACTAACGAGAAGCAGCAGCAACTAAACACAGAGATAAACTACCAACCTCCTACGAGAGAAAGTAACGGCATCATAACGCAACCCATCCATTTGATTATTACATGCCAATCTCAGTGCAAACACTGATGAGAACTGGTGATTTAGGGCAAATGTGATGAATGCAGTGTAAGTGACAAATGAACGATAAACATAGCAATGCTAAGACACATAATACTACTACGCATTGCTATATGTCAGTAATGATCATAATATTCATCAATAATTAAGGAAATGCTGCTTTCAGTGTTTAGTCTTTTATGTAACTCACATGGACTGAGTTAGTTGCGGGTTAATTCTCCTCCAGCAAACAGCAGTTTATTTAAATGGTAACAGCTTCTCATGCCTTCATACAGCAGCTTTGAATAATGCTAATGCTAAAGTTAACTGTCAGCTCAGTGAGAGACAGCAATGTTCCCAACTTTGATGATAGAGGGCAGAGATTGATGGGTTATCAGCTGACAATGTTAACAACTTCGTCCATTTGAAGAAGCGTCCAGTCGCTGAGTGTAAACGAGCTCGTCTGATCTCAGCGGACTGGTTTCTCTTTGGAACAGCTGCTTGCTTCTTGGCTAATTGCAGCTGCAGCACCTCCTCTTTGGCTCTGAGGCTCCTCAACCGGCTCATGACCACAGCACATTTCCGTGGAGTCACTGGCTGGGACAAACACTGTTCACCACTCAGGAGGTGTCCCTCCAAGCCTCCATCAAACCGCTGCGTCCCAGCGTGTCAGGAAGCCATTAAAAGCCCGTTTCTTAAAATGGTTTCTCAGCTCGCCCATGCTGCTTCTTCTCTCAGGCCATATTTAATAAATAAAGCCAGTGGCACTATCTCAGTCTGGGCGAGAAAGCTTCTACGAAGGGTGTGTGTGTGTGTGTGTGTGTGTGTGTGTGTGTGTGTGTGTGTGTGTGTGTGTGTGTGTGTGTGTGTGTGTGTGTGTGTGTGTGTGTGTGTGTGTGTGTGTGTGTGTGTGTGTGTGTGTGTGTGTGTGTGTGTGGTCACTATTATATCTTGCTAAAATGCTCCAAATGTAATTCAGCCGCAGGTCAGAACTTTAAAAGTGCTGCTGCGTGTGTCGCTGGGTTTGTATGTTGGCACTGTACGTGTGCAGGGGTGTGTAAAAGGGTGGGTTTCTAACGGGTTTTTAAAAGGTTCAGAGCAGTGAAGGTCAGGTGATGGAGGAAGCGTTAACAGCAAACCTCTCTCCTCTCTCTCCGGCCTGCTCTTCCCCTCTGCTGCCCATGAAAGTTTGATGTTAGAATTAGGTTGTTGACTCATCTGGCACCTCTGTGCTCATAGTATTGACAGGCTGCCAGCGGACTGCTGGGCGGGCGAGACCGCCACTGAGTGTGTGCTCCCTCCCTCACTGTCTCACTTCCTCTCCCTTTTTTTTTCCTTCCACTCTCCTCTTGCTTCAGCATCAGCCAACAGCATCAGAAGTGTTTTAACAGAGCTTTAATGGCCTCGGCCCCAAACCTCACCTCCAGCACAGAGACACACACACACACACACACACACACACACACACACACACACACACACACACACACACACACACACACACACACACACACACACACACACAGAGGCACGCTGTGGGTTGGAAATGGCTTGCTGGTGGTGGAGAAAAGTGTTGAACAGGAAAAGAGAGCGAGAGAGAGAGAGAGAGAGAGAGCTGGTTGTGCTGATGGAGGATGACATGCCCTCCTTTTCTCACCCCAAGCTCCCCTCTTCCTTTCTGCTGCTCACTGCTCATATGACCAGCCTCCCTCGGTTTGAGTGTTTGTTTTCTCTCTGTTGTGCCCACTTGTTTTTTTGCATTAATCTAATGAAGATTCTCTCCGTCCTTCTATCTTTCAGTTCCGACACTCGTTAGATTCTTTTCAGGACAGTTGGTTTTCAAATGAGTTTTTCCACTAATAACTATTTATACAACAATTTCTAATATATTTTGCCCAAACTGACTTGACGTGTAATGTCAACAAAAAGGATTATTATGTGATTATGCTGTTTACAAGTGATTGAATAGAAACAGACGTTCAGATGCTAACGTTTTTATAACAGGAACTTTAAAAAATGCTGTAGTGTGAATGCCAGGCCACTAGTTGGTGCTGTGTTTTAGTAATGACATGTGAAGCTGACAGCTCTTTTCCTCTGTCCTTCACGGTGTCGCTCCATTCATTATCTGTCCGAAGAAACGTAAGCAGATGATGGTGCAGTAAATGGTAGGAAATGTTCACTTCGTTAGAGAAGAGCTTCTAAATACAAAATTCATCTACTGACCCACGAGCAGATAAACTACTGATTAACTGTAGAGCTCATGTGCTGAACTACAATTTTCAGAAGTTGTGTTTTCCCGGTTCACATGAGATGAAGATCAGTGAATTTTGACAAATGTTGGGAGCCACCTTTGAAAAGTGCTATTTTGAGAAACTCAGTTTTCCTGAAAATGTGATGCAAGCCTGGCACCACGAGCAGCAGGAGTGTGTGTGATCGTGGCAGAACATTAGCGCACACCCGGCTATGCTATCTCATACAAACTCACCGTTATTGAATTTTACAAAAGATCTGAGGTCATAGCTGTCTGCCTCAGTCCAGCATCTTTAACTGATACCTGGATGGACAGTGAGACACATAGAATAATTAGGTTTTTTTGTTCTGGTTTAATTTTCCCACAACAGTTACATTTACTGTGACCGCAATTTGTCATAATTTGATGAGCTCTCATCTTGACTCATTCTTTCCTCTTCTGTCTGTTTTTCTCTGTTGCTCACACACTTTGCTAACTCTTGTTACCATGCTCCCACCCCAACCCTTTTACTCTGTGTGTGTGTGTGTGTGTGTGTGTGTGTGTGTGTGTGTGTGTGTGTGTGTGTGTGTGTGTGTGTGTGTGTGTGTGTGTGTGTGTGTGTGTGTGTGTGTGTGTGTGTGTGTGTGTGTGTGTGTGTGTGTGTGTGTGTGTGTGTGTTGAAGGATTTAGCCATGATGAGCTCTGTGCTAACTAGGCCCAGCCAGAGGCAACGCTCATTAGCAGAGTTTAGCCACAGAGGCGCTGAATGGGACGGCTTGTTGACACACACAATGGGATCACCCCCCCCCCCCCCCCCCCCCCTCCTCTCTCACACACACACACACACACACACACACACACACACACACACACACACACACACACACACACACACACACACACACACACACGAGTTATGGCTCCAGCTTGACGCGTCGTGCCCCCCTCTCCTACCCTCTTCAGACTAAGCTTGTGTGTGTGTGTGTGTGTGTGTGTGTGTGTGTGTGTGTGTGTGTGTGTGTGTGTGTGTGTGTGTGTGTGTGTGTCAGAACAACCCATCCAGACAGCTCATCTGATGGCTTCTTTCCCCCTCACCTTAAACACACACACACACACACACACACACACACACACACACACACACACACACTCTGAAGTAATACAATGCGTATTTTGTTTTTTAGTGGCAACAACCACAACTTGTCTCCCACAGTCTTCAGTATCTACAGTGAAATTGTCTCCTTAGGGGTTGTATCATCCTCATCCTCACCCTCCTCTCTCTTTCTCTCTCTCTCTCTCTCTCTCTCTCTCTCTCACACACACACACACACACACACACACACACACACACACACACACACACACACACACACACACACACATACAGACAGACTTGGTAATGGAATAAGCAACTCTAATACACAGTAAACTGCTCAGTTAGTGCTAATAGGTTCTTTCACTTTGGCCTGGTTTGGCCGTCACATGGCGGCAGGACAAGGCTCCGTCTTATGGGCTCATCCACCCTGCCGGATGGGACATATCAACTCCAATTTGGCCCATCGCCGCCTTTAAGAAAATTCATCAGGCCCTCGTTAGGAATGAAAGCAGTCTGTGTACCGGGAGCCGGGGCAGATGGGAGATTATTTCAGGCTCCCACGGACAGGGAATATAGAAGGACGAGTGCTGCTGTTTGTGTGAGCTGAGATGGAGAAAATTAAGGGGACATAAGGACTCTTAAGTTTGTTTGGGAGTGCAGGCTGTCCTTCATTTTCGAGGTTATGATTGTATTGACAATGCTGTGAAAATCAGAATAATCCATTGAAGCAGGGGGCTGTGCAGACATGTGGAATTGTTGGTTTTTCTCTGTAAAGATGTCTTGAAATGACTGTTATATTTGACACTGTAGAAATAAATTGAATTGAACTTGACTTGACTTTAACACTGTAAAAAGTTTACAAATCACAATTAAAGTTCAACATGAGATACATTCTGGTTAATAAAGCACGAACATACATTCCGTTCCCGTCCAGAAGTTGTCCTTCTCAGATTGAAGGCTAAACATGTGTTGGAGCTCCAACCAGAGGTTTTGGGTGGGACCTGAGCAGAGCCAGCTCCTGTGCTGGTAAAGGACAGTAAAGTACCTGAAGTTAAACTTGGCTCACTCCAAACAGACCGGGGGTGGAAATCTGCTCTTACTGTAGCTGAAGTTATGGAAAAGTCCAACATGTGATGTGAGCTGGGTGAAGTTGGTTGAGTGTATTAATCACATTACAATGTCAGGTGTAAACGACAAATATAAAACTGTGAACTCTTTAAGTGAATCAGGTCAAAATGTGTCAGCTCATTAGCTTCTCTTTTATTGTTTTGTTCAACTTTAGTAGATATTGTGCTTAAAAACGTATCCAACCACATGCTCATACTACTCATACTACCCATTCATCATTCATCCATCCATCCATCCATCTGTTCATCATCCATCCATCCATCCATCCATCCATCCACCCATCCATCATCCATTCATCATCCATCCACCCATTCATCCTCCATTATCATCCATCCATCCATCCATCCATCCATCCATCCATCCATCCATCCATCCATCCATCCATCCATCCATCCATCCATCCATCCATCCATCCATCATCCATCATCCATCCATCCATCCATTCATCAATCCATCCATCTATCCACCCATCCATCCATCCATCCATCTGTTCAGCATCCATCCATCCATCCATTCATCACCCATCTATCTATGACTCTGAACACTCAACAGAAAACTTACATCAGTTCAACCTTCATTCAAACAATAAAACATGATGATTGCAAATGATTGTCTGTAACGTGACTTCTAAATTAGGGATGGGGCCGATCCGATCCAGTATCGGTATCGGGTTCTGATACCAACGTAATTCACGGATCTGAAATTTCCGATCAACAAATTCATTCCACAGTTTGCAGCCAGCTAGCAGGCTAGCGTAGTACACTGTGCTATCCAACTTTTCATGACAACATGTCGCTCTTTGGACGGATTTTACACTCAAAACACCAGGAAGCAACACAGAAACGTGGATGTTTGCAAAGCCGTTGTACAGTGAGGCGGCCGCTCTGCCACCAGGGGTGACCGTTTTAAAACACCAGCTCGCCGAGGAGAACAGCACTGAGAGCAGCATCAAAACAATGAAAGGCTGCTCAGCAGGCGATTCACACCTCCGTGAAGCTGTGTCCTACGCCACGCTAAATAGTCCCAATCATTTGTGCTGCGTTAGAACTGGACACATTCTGTTGGTTCTGCGTTGCTAAATAATTTCTCCATGAATTAATAAAGTGATTCTGAGGTTTTAAAGATATAACAAATTTATTATGAGATAATGACATCACTCAGACCCCCACATTGTCCAAATTGAACAAAAATAGTTTGTATTGCTTCCTTTTCTGATCTTATACTAACCTCAAGTTGCATTTTGAGAGAATACATGCATACATTCACACATTTCATACTTGCCTGTAGAGAGAAATATTTTACAGTCTCATATAAAATCAACAATACTGATAAAAACAATATTAAAGCAAACAGAGCTCTGGTATCAGAATAGTATCAGTCTCATCAGATATATAAATTCAGGAATTGGGATTGGATTGGAAGTGAAAAAATGTGGCTCGGGGCATTCCTATTCTAAATCCAGCTTTCAGATTTCTGAAGTCCTACCAATGTGTGAGGAGCAGCATGTTGTTGAGTGGACGTATCTTTCCAGTTCAGCCTGGATATGTTTTGCGCAATATCCCCTGCTGGTAAGATACAGTGAAACTTGATATTTCTACGGCACATAGCTTCTTGGTGAAACTCTGGGAGGAAGAGCGACCCGAGCAGCAGAAGCCCCAAAATATCTGACTTGCTGAAATGTCACAGATGATTTTAGATCTTGTAATTTGATCATACAAACACACTGCTCATAAATTAATTACAGTAATTGACTCAGTATATTACGCAAATTTTGCAGTTCCTGCAGTGTCTTTTTTTCTGAAGGAAGTCATGAGAGGAATAATTCAAGAGGGGTTTTCACAGTGAGCAACTCAAACAACACGGAAGCCAATGTTCAGTCACGTTTGACTTCTCAGAAGTCTAACTTTGCTGTGAGCTTCTCAGAATTCTGGGTTTAATCTTAGAAATATTGTTATTTTTGTCACATGGCCCTAATCCTCATCTTTGTGAAATACAACACCAAAGCAGCAGGGAAATACACAATCTGCCAGTTAAAAGCTCAGCACACAAGTCTGCTATGTAATCAGCAACTCGGGCATCCCACAGTCGCCTGTTTCTCTCTGACCACAGATGTTAGTTTTGCTCGTGGAGTTTTGATCACCACTGTTTCTGATTCCACTTGGTTGGGTTACCTCTCTAACCTTTGTGTGCACCCGGTGGCGTGGAGTGTCGGTAAATAAATATAGACCAAAGCTTTGGAGAGTTTACAAACTCGGAGCGTTTCTGGGAGGTTGTCCTGGAAGAGGCTTCCAGGGTGAACTCAGCTTTTAGAAACGGGGAACCGTTGCAGTCATTCCTCTGTGATTGTTTGGGACTGTGCTGGGCTTTTTCACATTGACACTTATCAGCTCACTGAGCAGAGTTCATTCTTCACACAGTCAACAAAGCCGCTTATAGCTCAAGCATGCTCTCAAAAACGTTCAGCTTCATCCTCCTGCTGCATTTATCATCATCATCATCATCATCATCATCATCGTCATCATCGTCATCATCATCACAAAATCAACAGGCACAATATAAATCTTAACACTGATACTACTGTCATAAAGACGTTTCAGTGTGCCCTGTAGTCATGCTCTGCTAATTCAAAATGACAGAAATTCAAACGAGACCGTGAAGTGGGATTAATTCATCAAATCAAAGAAAACAAACTGCTTAGTCGCTTAAGCACATGAGATGGACAAAATGAAGGATTAAAACAGTGCCCAGTCACAGCAGGTGGTTATCATTATTATTATTATTATTATTATTATTATTATTATTATTATTATTATTATTATTATTATTATTATTATTATTATTATTATTATCCCAGCTTCAAATGTTCAAAAATTCCAACACAAACAAAAGGATAAATACAGTCTCCTGACTTAAATTATAATGAACAAATAAATATCACCTTAACAAAGAACTCAACACTGACAGCCTGATGATTATGTAAGAATGTCCTCCCTAACAAAACTACTTCAGAGTCTTTAACACTGTCTTCACTTCTATATAAAGAAGCAGAGGCAGCCATGTTAGTTCAATGAGGAATGTACAGTCCGGCTCGTTCAACACTCTTTGTGAGCTTCCCTCCTGGTGGAGGTGTTTGTTGTTGTTGTTGTTGTTGTTGTTGTTATTGTTGTTTATCTGTTGCTTTGATTCTGGAAACATCCGGAATCTCTGATATGCTGCTGCACAAGTGGAGGAGGCTGGTTTAATGTGTGTGTGTGTGTGTGTGTGTGTGTGTGTGTGTGTGTGTGTGTGTGTGTGTGTGTGTGTGTGTGTGTGTGTGTGTGTGTGTGTGTGTGTGTGTGTGGAATGCTGTTAGATGTGTGTAACCTGGAACTGCTCTTATCTTCGGTTATTGCCACACAGCAGCGTGATTAGTGAAGTACAGCCTCTTCTTCTTCTCTCACTTATCTGCTCTCTATCTGTCACATTCTTCCCTTTGATCAGCTCCAGGAGCAGTTCGGTCGCACACTGTGTGTTTGCATGTGTGTTTACGAGAGTGCAGCCCAGATTATGGACGCGTTATCATGTGTGTGTGTGTGCGTGTGTGTGTGTGTGTGTGTGTGTGGTATGAGACTGGCCGTGCTTTGATCTGGGTACAGTGTTGTCTTTGAACTGAAGAGTCCAGTGTGACCGGGGCTGGTGTTAAAGCTGTGACGGCCCTTCAGCTGATGACGGATTCCCCTGGGGGCCGCATGGCGCTCAGTGAAGCCACGGCTGAAACTCTCCAGTGGTGGACAAACATCTGCCAAACCGACTCGTTTAGTTCCACATGTTTGGAGACAACAAAAAGTAAATATTTACAGTTTCACATGACTTCAGACCAATAAGTGGTCCAGAAGAAGAAATAACACTTTGCTCTAGAAGTCAGTCTGTATTCCACTGCCCTTTACATTATTTCCCTCTTTTACTGTTGCCCTCTCCTTTTTCTGCATTTTCCTGTCCTCTCCTTGTGTTTTCCTGTTTTCCCAACCTATTCCAGTCTTTCCCAGTATTTTCTCTGTATGTCCCTGTCTTCCTTGTTATTCCCTGTCAATCCGTGTCTTTTTCTGTTTTTTTTCGGGTCATCCATGTGTCTGGAAGCTTATTGATGTGAATGATGGACAAGCAGTTAGGATGGCTGCATGCTCAATATTTACAAGGATTTACGATCTTTCATGAATGAATGAGCAGCAGACAGCACACATCAGTGCTGCAACTCACTACCAAGCATAATCTATTGTGATCATATCCAGTATTTGTTGTGTCAGGACACTAGCAGCTCAGGATTTGTCTCTTTGTGTACAGGTATTCTGTTTGTCACTGGTATCTCAGTCCTTTCTTCTTGAATGTGTGAGGAGACTCCATCGACCATGAAGTGGGAGTGCTGCAGTAAAGCATCCTGCTGTCATTCCTCCGTCTCTCCTGCTGTGATGTCAGTATTTTTGACAGTTGTGTCACAACCGTTGCACCACTTTATCAGATCCAGCTCGGTCCTGACAGTGCTTCAGGCTGCGGATGTATCAGCTGACCCGCCCTCCTCCATGTGACAGGACGGCGCTGGAGCCACGCCAACACGGCTCTCAGCTGCCTGCTCCCACTAACACTTTTTAGACACCTTTTTCTCATGAAAGCCACAGTGGATCAACACTTATCCAACTTACAGAGGTGGAGAATCATCACCTGACACCGGTTCACACGACTTGATTCACTCTAGTGGGAGCTTCACAGTGCAAACAGACACATTGGAGTCTACTGAAGGAATGGTGCTTCATTATTTGTGATTTGTGGCTATTTGTATTCATTATGCTTCAGCCTCTGGGTTTAAGTTGAAAACAACAGGACTGCTGAACTAAAGCAGCAGGATTTGATAAATACTGCAGCATCAGACCATGCTGTGCAAAGGGTGAACTTGTGCTGACACGATACAAAAAGGTACGACCCATAGTGTATTTTGGATGACAAACTAGAATAAGCATAGTGAAATAGAAAAAATAAAAAACAAAAGTAAAATCTAAGGTGAGCCAACCATTATTATTATTTCTAGGAGGAAATGCAGTTATGTTATAACAAAAGGTTATAAATGAGCAAAGCAACAGAGCTCCGCTCACCATCTCTACACCTTTACTCAGTTCAGGAACCAGCAGAACCCGAACAGGTTCATGGAAACACACACACACACACACACACACACACACACACACACACACACACACACACACACACACACACACACACACACACACACACACACACACACACACACACACACACACACACAGAGGATGTTTACAGCCACACACTAATGTCATATTTATGATTTTTGGACTGGCTCAGGCAGAACATGGAAACTACACACAGAATGAGCTGCAACAAGGAGGCACAACAAGAAACATAGAAACCGTTATATACATACAAAACGCTGTCACACAACCTTAAACAAAGAAGGTAGCATTTACAGATTTTTCAGGGTTAAACTTTCTATGCATTTTAAAGACGTATTTCTATATCTGTGTATGTAGGTCGATGCTCCACCCCCCCTCTCAGAATCACACGTGGCCCACAACCAGCCAATCGGGAAAGAAAAATTGTAGACATTTCAGGAAATAATGTTTTATTTACAGACTGAGTATTCTAGACGATAAACATTATGAAGTAGATAACGGCTTTAGAAGCGATCGAACCAACTCCCCTTCTATCGTCCAATTCATCCGTATTTGTAATCAGTGGGCAGAGTCACGCCAGCTGCGGCAATAAGCGTCTCAATCGCCAGCAGAGCGCCACACTGCGAGTCGCTGATGTCTTCACGTGAAAAGTCATTTTACACACATAATAAACGACAGATGTCGTGGTTCAGTCAGGAAATCGCGTCCAATGCTCGGGCTCGGGGCACAGACAGCTCCGCTGAAGAACCGTTTTCACATAAAACTTTTTTTTTTATAAGAACTAGATTGTATATGTCGTTATTCATGGTATGGAGAAATTCTTGCTCAGAAATCTTGTCCGGAGCTGTACATGCAGCAATGCCAACCTGTGCCACCTGGCAGTTGGCATCACACAGCCGATTGGCAAAGCCTGCGCCCCCGCTGAGAAATTGTACATGCACCGGTCTCATGTAAACTCATTTACACACCTAACCTCTAACTTTTTATTAAGAATTTGATTAGATATGCCTTCATTCATCTTTTATTTCAAGTTTGTGTCTGTCAATATAGAAATCTGTCCTTTACCTGGTCATATTTTGTATTGTTTTTGCAATTTTAGGTCTAGTATGTTCATCTAGTATGTCAAAATGAATAAAGAAGTGTAGAATCAAATAGGTGATTTCCAAATAATCAGGATAAACACTTTAAATAGTGAAAAATGAACGTAAAAGTAACAGCAGTGAAAACAGACAAATTGAGCTCTTGGCCCAATAGGGTTAAGAAACAAATCCAAGTGCAGTAATCTTTTGTTGTTGGTTGTAAGATGTTTGAGGATTAAATGTGGCGAGTTTGAATGTCTGTTGCAGATTATTACAGATTGCGGATAGAAGCAAATAATCTGAAAGTGGGAAGCTTGTTATTCTAACCAGAACCTGTTTGGCAGAATGTGTAAAGGAAGCTTGATTGGTTGATTGATTGGTTGATTGATTGATTGATTGATTGATTGATTGTGGGCAGAGCATTTATATGGGTTTGAAATGTAATTTTCTGTAAAGCCAGATCCCGAAATACTTGTAACTTTCAACGTAGTCAATCTCAGAGTAATCCAAGGAAATTTGAATTTGAAAGAAATTTTGAATTGACACTGGTGGTATATTTCTGTTGTAAACAAAACATTTAGGTTTATTTGTGTTTTAAAGGAGACATATCATGCTTTTAAATCCTTCCTTTTTACATATAAATCATACAGTTGTGGTCTATATAAAGCGGAACTGCAATGCTTGGGTCTGAATTCCTCATTATTAGAGCTCCACAGGCCCCTTTTCAACCCCTTTTCTGATGTGCTTCTGAGAGCAACTCGTTTTGGGGCGGTCTCTTCAAATGCAAATGAGACACTTCATACCCCGCCTCCTCTCCAGGTTGCAGAGGTGACACTCGGTTCAACTTCACCCTGTTCGACCATCTTTGTAGTTTGATAGAACAGATACAATTATCTAGCGGCGCAGAAACTTTATATTCACACATTATTTACAAAATGTCAACAACGGAAGATTTGTCCATCCAGCCATACATGTTGGAGCCAGAGTCGGACCCGGCGGAGCGAGATGAAAATGACGATGATGCACCTGCAGAACAACGTCTTCATATGGATGTAACGCAATGGTGTGTTACTATATTTACACTAACTTCTCCATCCATGCCCACTACTACAATACTGCCTGTATTACAACGACTATTTAACACAGAAGTTACATTATAATCTAAAACGAGCACACAGCGCTAACATATGAAGACGGTGCAACTGCTAATGCTAACAAAACAATGACAGGGACGTCTTATCATCACACTTTTTAGCGTTATATACAGCTTACCGAAGTGCTCTGTTCATCGTCTCCATAGATAGAAGGAACTGACCGATCTATCAGACCAAGTCTTTCGGCAAATCCTTCTTTATACTGGCGGAGGTTGCTGAAGCAGTCGTCCTTAAAGTGATTCGCGCACACAATAATGACCTTACCCACAGATGTGGGTACATTTCTGTGAAAAATAAAACTCAACCAGGCACTTCGAAAAGGTTCTGATGCTGGGAGACGGTGTAACGAAGCTTGTGGGTTACTACATCCAACAACCGAACATTTCGACTTATCCTCTCGTAACTTCGGTTGGACTACAAAATCGCAGCGAGAAACAAAAATGGCGGATTGCTCGAAGTGTCGATGTCCTAATTTGGCAGTTCCGCTGCGAATACTTTGACGTCATTGTTCAAAAAACGTAATAGAGAATAGAAAAATCGAAACCGATCGCAAAATATGACCAAAACAGAATATAAAGATATCAACGGAGCACCTGAAGAGACTACTTTGAACTTTTCTGTACTTCTAAACACTCTAAATATACAACAAAATGCATTTAAGGGCTAAAAAAGTGGATTTAGCATGATATGTCCCCTTTAAACTAAATGGGGATGAGAAAGATCAAGTTGGATGATATTGAAGCTGGCTTAATGAAGACAATAATGATGGTGTCATAGAGATGTACATGAGAAGTCACCTGCACCAGGACAGTTACATGCTGGCTCCTCCCCAGTACCTCAGCTCTCCTCATGGCTCATTCCCATACAACATGAATATAAATGTCACCCATCATCCAGTTAGAAGTGTCACATACGCATGGGAGCTGCCCCCCCCCCCCCCCCCCCCCATCAGGCTGCTGGCTGCAGAGCTGACCTCCTCCTCAAGGTTTTATGAGCCGGCTATTAACTCCCTGCTGGCCCTCCACGGCCTGCTGCTCAGATTTACAACACCCACCAAGTGTGTGTGTGTGTGTGTGTGTGTGTGTGAGTGTGTGCATGCGTGCGTGCGTGTGTGTACGCGAGCGGGCGAGAGAGAGAGTGCTGATCATCACGAGGGCCGCTCTCTCTCGCCCAGTAGGCGCTGGTGGGATAAGGTGTGTGTTTGCAGTCTGGCCCCTTGCTTACCCTGTGACTCTGATCCTCCATTAATCTGCAGCATTATCGAGGGTGAGCTAATGGCCGCGTCCACAGCATTAGCTGTGGTAGTGAGGGAGGAAGCAGAGCCAGTCTGGGCTCCCGTTGATGAGCAGTTTGTCTCCTCTCAGTAAAGTTTCTCTTTGTCTCTGCACCGCATCGATTCGTTTATTCATCAAACTCTAGACTGGCTCTGACTCCAGAGAAGAAACAGGAAGCGAGGAAACCTCGTGTCAACCTGGACTTTCTCCTGTGAAAGAAAACAGCCACGCTGACCTTTTTCCCTCTAAATGTGGAGTGGCATTCGGAGACAGAGGTGTCCATTTTGTGTCAGAAGCTCTTTGGGAATTGGAGTCCCAGACTCCCAGAGTGCTACTTTATGTCTTCAGGCAGAGAGATAAAACCCAGGCACTTAGCTCTATAGCATCCCTGCCTCCTGCTTTCTCACCCTTTACACAAGTGACATGGCACTGAGAGGAAAGGTGGGATCACAGTCTCAGAGGTGTTGCTGGACCTGTCCACAGCCTCAGAGTGTGTTTGCGTCCCCTCTTGTCTGGATGTGCTTCCATACATGTATCAGCTCCATTCTCTCCTTGTACACCCTCTATATATGTCCAACATGTCCAAAGACAGTGAGGTGCTCTACCTGCTGTGGTGGAAATTCATTTATAGGGACTTTTTGGTGAAAGCCAGATTTTCTACTCCAAACCTATACAGGTTTGAACATGTGGTTCAAAATTTCCAAAACCTTCCATGGTGGTTCTAAACATGTCTAAAATGGTATATTTATCATCATAAAAATGTTATTATTCTTTACTGTTGAAAAGAAATATGTCCAGGAAAGACAGTTGTCTTCACATTAGATTTCAAGCAGGTGTGAATGTATAATGAGACCAGAACAGAGTCAACCCAGTCTGCTGAAGTGATCTTCAGATTGTTTGTCAGTGAACTGTGGACAAGTGCATGTGTATCAACCAGAATTCTGTTTCATATCACCATTTCGGGTTGGGCCAGCAGCCTCTGAAGCTTTATAAAGTGAGGTCAGGTCCAGTCAGTGAGTCTAAGGTGGTTTAGAAGATGAGTTAATGACCAGATGTCATAAACACGTTGTTGTAACACTAAGAACACTTTCTGTGGAGCACACTGATGGTCTGATTGAAAGGACAGCAAAAACATTGCACTTCAAACTGGTGTTTATTTTGCAGTGGATCAACTAAGGGCCTGTTTACGCAGCAATGATTTCAAGTTAAAATGCTAAACTTTGGTAGTATTTTGGGAGTCTGTTTACACAACAACGGTTCTCAGAGCCACTTCAAATGCTACTTTTTGAGAATAGTTCCAAAGGTGAAACTTTGTTTTAAATGGCGGAAATGCTGCTACTGGTCCTGGTCACCACGACCATCGAAAACAGTAGTTGTGCACATGCTCAGTAGAGCCAATCAGAACAAAATTCCCCCGTGTTGTCGTGACTCCATATTCTACTGGGACTTAGTAGTTTTATTTTGACAGTCACCGCAATAACAATCCAACTTGGGAGTTTTATTTTGACAGTCACTGTAATAACAATCCAACTTAGTGGTCTATCCACCAGAATGTCCATGTTCTCCCATTGTCAGTGTTCAGAGCTCATTGTTCTCTGATGCTTGTAAGCAAAGAAAACCATTCTTCGCGAGCACCCTGGGGAGGAGTGTGCGCTCAGGGTGGGAAACCAGCCAGGTCCGCCACTGAGTGGACATAGTTTTCAGTGTCTCTGCCGTTGCTGTGTAGACGGACTTCATTTTCAGAATGTTGCCATGTAAACACGATGCATTTTCACTCAAAATGCTGTTGTGTACACGACCTAAAATACTCCTTTGCTCGTGCAGTGAATGGATGCAGCTCTGAGCCTGCACAAGCACACAGAGAAATGAGATACTATGGAGTTTACATGTCTTGGTAAATATTTCAGAGCCAGTCTGCAAATAAATCAGATTTGTGAAAAAAAACAACAACTATAAAACAAGGAAAACACAATGCATGAGATGATCTGTCACAAGGTTAAATCTGTTGGAAATGGAGTGACAGGAGATATTCTGTAAAGATTATAAGACCTGGGAACTCACAACACAGAAAGCATCTCATAATTAAGTTCACTAATAAAACTCATCTGGAATCAGCTGAGGAAATGTCCTTATTTACACCTGCTTTACAACGAAGTTACAAACATTGTGTGATGAGCTTGTGTATAACATGTTTATAACAGCATTGAGCTGTAATAATAGCACCAGTAACATCACTCCTCAAGTAATGTTCCCTCAGCTGGACTTCTTTGTGTCTTATGTGACTTGAAGATGACATGTCATTCTCCTCCTCCTTGAATTTGTGGGACACATAAAAGTCTCGTTTCTCTTCAAACGATCTTAAAGGAAAGAGGTCAGAAGTTCAAGGTCAGATGTGGCTCACGACTGAAAGGCTCCTGCTCTCGTCTCATGACAAACACAGCTGAGCTGCTGCACACACACACACACACACACACACACACACACACACTACACACACACGCGCTCCAAAGTTTGCATGCGAAGTGGAGACGGGCTCGGCCCGATACAGTAATGTCTTTCCCAGAAGTTCTCCAGTAGCTCATCCTCTCCATCGTGCCGTCCAGGCTGACCCAAAGCCAACTCTGCATTTCAGTGCGATTATCTGTTTTCCTGCTTTCACACCTCCACAGACCACAGCCTCCAATAATGTGTGTCTCCTCTGTATCCCTGCTGAAGGAATCAGGGCTGTTGCAGAGAGGAAAATGTGTGATTGTCTGTTTTATTCTATATTTGTGTGATGATGTGATGTTTCTGTTGTGTCTCAACAACTTCAGAGTCTAGTCATGTTTCACTCCTACTTAATCCTCCTTCATGCATCTGGTTATCATAAATATTAACATGCTACATGTGAACTTGTTGGGTCGTATTGTGATGAGATTCATGATATAAACTTGTCATGTCTTTGTGTCTTGAGGTCTATTACTCCACATAACAGTGCTTTGTCTCTGCCAGTCAGTAAGTTTTGTTAATCAGTTCAGTCAGTCTGAGATATGAACTGTACGAGTTGGAATCACAGTAAGTCAGTGATGGATTGTGATCAGAAACACTTGTTAAATATTTATTTAAGCTCCGAGTGAGTGAAAGTGTTCACGTGCATTGTTCTTTAGACATGCTGTCAGATATTTTCTTCTTGATAAAAGAAATGATAAAGAGCTTAAAGTGCTTTTGTCTGGACCAGGAAGTCACACAGGTTCTGCGCTTTGTCAGCTTATTCTCTCATTTTGCACGTTTGGCCTGAATTACTGAGCATCTTACCAAGAAACTCAGCTTCACCGTTCCTGTTTGTTCCAGTGGATTAGGAGACGTCACGTTTCGCCTCTGTGTGGCTGCAGGGAGGCACAGCGCCGGGAAAACCCCACGAATCGCTCGCTGTTCACTTTCCTCCTGCTCGGGATTCACAGAATTGGGACACAGATGCTAATCTTCACCAAAGTGTTTCCTGTCCATGGGAATCAGGTGAAAAGCTTGTAGGCGTTAGTGCCTCTGAGCAAGGCAGAGTCTTGCCAGGAGTGTGTGTGTGAGGTGGAAACCCTGAGAGACCGCCAGCTCCGGTCAGTCTGCTGTGTGTGTGTGTGTGTGTGTGTGTGTGTGTGTGTGTGTGTGTGTGTGTGTGTGTGTGTGTGTGTGTGTGTGTGTGTGTGTGTGTGTGTGTGTGTGTGTGTGTGTGTGTGTGTGTGTGTGTGTGTCTTTGATCGTGAGGCCTTGTCATGTTTATGGCAGTGTTGAGAAGGCTAAGCCAGGCCACAGAAACAGGTCACACACTATCAAGGCAATATGTCCAAGTTAGGTGAATAGTGTGTGTGTGTGTGTGTGTGTGTGTGTGTGTGTGTGTGTGTGTGTGTGTGTGTGTGTGTGTGTGTGTGTGTGTGTGTGTGTGTGTGTGTGTGTGTGTGTGTGTGTGTGTGTGTGTGTGTGTGTGTGTGTGTGAGACTATTTATTGCTTCTTGTGCATGCCTCTACTCACACCATCATTAATCACAATCATTTCAAAAGGCTTTAAAAGGCTTTTAAGTCTAATTCAGACCATTTCAGGTCTGTGGAGACGCACATTAAACTCTGGAAGAGGAACCCGATGCAGAAGAGTCTCTCCTTCAGATTATGAACTGTTTGAGTTATAGAAATGTTTGTTGAGAAATCAGACTGGGATTTAAGGCTCATCTTTTGAAAGGCATCACACTGTGTCAGGAGGTACCTATAGCTAACGTCTGGGTCCGTTTCAGACTCTTTGAAGTGTGTTTAGCCTGAATGTGCATATGGAGTCTATTCAGCAGATCCAAGTGTATGATTAATAGAATTAAATGAAATTGAATCTGAAGCACTCACAACAGTGTAAAACATGTCAGTGCAGCTGATATACAGGATTCCAGGGTTTCAGACTGAATGAATATGAACAGCAAACAAAAACAACAATCAAGCTGATAAAACCAGCAGAACATGACTGCAAATAATAAACAATTAGGAAGAATGAGATTTTAGTTTACATTTTGAGTACTAAGAGTAGCACCAACAATCAGTCAGAACTTTGGCCGGTACCGAAAGGACCAGAGAGTCCGGACCGGTCTGCTGTGGGAGTGTTTCTGTGATCGGAGCATTTTGCCAGTCTCAGTTTCAGGCCACGTTTATACGACAATGTTTTCCAGTAAAAATGCAAAGCTTTCATTTTGTTTTAGAGCTCTGTTTACGACAGCTAATAAGATGGAACTTTTCGAAAATGCTCGGGCTCCGTCTCCATGGAAACAGAGGAAGACAACACTTTCTGAAAACACTCGGGCTAAGGCTCCGCCCACATGAGCCAAAAACATCTTTTTTCTACCCGGCGTTCTAAAAAAAAACTCACACGGCTCAACATGATGCCTCAGTACATGAAGTACATTTGCCAGGCCTTTAGAGGTGCTGTGACTCATCAAATACTCCACAAACACAGAAGAAGACACAGAGACCATAGAAATGTAGAAGTAGACTCCTGCTCATAAAACTTCTATATAACTAAGTTATATAGAGTCTCTGCTCCTGCTCCTGCTCTGCTCCTGCTCCTGCTCCTGCTCCTGCTCCTGCTCTGCTCCTGCTCCTGCTCCTGCTCCTCCTCCTCCTGCTCCTGCTCCTGCTCCTCCTCCTCCTGCTCCTGCTCCTGCTCCTGCTCCTGCTCCTGCTCCTGCTCCTGCTCCTGCTCCTGCTCTGCTCTGCTCCTGCTCCTGCTCCTGCTCCTGCTCCTGCTCCTGCTCCTGCTCCTGCTCCTGCTCCTGCTCTGCTCTGCTCTGCTCTGCTCTGCTCCTGCTCCTCCTCCTCCTGCTCCTGCTCCTGCTCCTGCTCCTGCTCCTGCTCCTGCTCCTGCTCCTGCTCCTCCTCCTGCTCCTGCTCTGCTCTGCTCCTGCTCCTGCTCCTGCTGGCATCAGTAACTTCTGCAGCTCGACTGGACCAGGTAGTCCGTCATTGTTCTGGTTATCAGGTGACTTGTAGGTCACTCGTAGTTCTGCACATGCTCAGTAGAGCCAATCAGAACAATATTTCCTCTGTCGTGTCATGATTCCCAGTCCATATTCTCCTGGACTTGGGAGTCTTATTTTGACAGTCACCGTAATAACACGCCAACTTGGTGGTGTGTTCACCAGATTGTCCATATTCTTCCAGTATTAATGTTTAGAGCCTGTTGCTTTGGGCGCCTGTGTCTCGCTGGCAGAGTGGTCGTCTCTCAATCAGAATGTTAAAGGTTCAATTCCCCATCTCCCTCGTTCACATGACGAAGTGTCCTTGAGCAAGACACTGAAACCCAAATTGCTCCCATTGTTGTGTCAGTGCATGTGAATGGGTGAACGTGAATGGCAGTGTCAAGCACTTTGTTGACGGCTCAAGCAGTGGAAAAGTGTATTTAAGTTAAACGCATTCACCATTTATCATATTCTGCACAATGTGTCTCCATACTTAGGTGAGATCCAAACCAGGTTGAAAATGGTTTGTCCACCTTGCGCTCAGCACAGACCCTGCCTCTCTTCTGTCACTTTTCAACTGGACCTGACCCCCCCCACCCCACCCCACCCCATCCAGACACAGTGTGACACAACACCTCCAGTGAGCAGCTTCAGTGTAGAAAGCTGTTCTGTACGTGGCGCTGGCTCAAGGCTAAAGGGGCTAATAAGCTTACTTGTCAGACCCAGTGTTTAGCTCCTTTCCATCAGACAAAGAACGATTATCCCACTTTCTAACAGGAAGGGAGGAATGTGCTCCGCTGTACACAATTGTTCAGCAGAAAATAGTCCTGATAAGTTGTTGTTACGTTAGTGAGGAATGTTCACAAGAGAGAGAGCGCATTTTCTGTTTGTGACTGCTTCTTCCAGTGTGTGAGTGTGTGTGTGTGTGTGTGTGTGTGTGTGTGTGTGTGTAGTTGAGGGTAAGCAGCCAAGCATGGCGCCAAAGCCTCCTTTTTCTTGAATTCCTGGTAAAGATGCTTATTTGAGAACCTCTCTCTCTCTCTCTCTCTCTCTCTCTCTCTCTCTCTCTCTCTCTCTCTCTCTGTGTGTGTGTGTGTGTGTGTGTGTGTGTGTGTGTGTGTGTGTGTGTGTGTGTGTGTGTGTGTGTGTGTGTGTGTTCAGTCTGAGTGAACTGACTAAAGCTGGCCTTTAGCCCGGGGCAGTCTCTCTTCTTCTTCTCACTCTTGAGTGGCCACACACTGAGAGTCCAGATCTGCTCTCAGAGGAGAGACGAGGACACAAGCAGAGACTCTCCAACATCCACTGTCATGTCACACGAGGTGCAACATGTCGCTTCTTTTCAACCTTTGCTGCAGTGAGAAACAGATGTAGCTGGTCCTCATCACACAGCAAAGTCCTCTGAAAAGCCCTTGAGTTTATTACTAGAAGTCTCGCAATGAACATGCTGGAAGTGATTTTCCCGAATCCAATATTCTAACTAAATTATGATTCAATCTCCAGAAATGGAGAAAACAATAAAGCCTCATTATGTTCATGAACACACACAATCAATATCTTGTGATTTTTTTTAACAGTAGAAATTAGTTCATGAAATTCAGATTGTTTTGGGACTGAACGATGTTAAATAGAGTGATCAGTACATTAGTAAAGCTACATTAAAAGAACGTTATGACTGTAATCTACTGTGAATGTTTCTACTGTGGCAGATCAGAAAGGAGAGATACAAACTGTAAAAAGTCTCCTGCATTCTATTTAACGAGGAGTGTAAAAGACTTTTAATCAGCTCATTTTTCAGCTTTAATCATGCCTGTCTGATAACCACAGACACATGAAGCATCAGCAACATGAACACAAAGCAATGGGAACCATCAGGAGTCACACACAGAAAGAAATAGAGCGTCAATGCTTTAAAAACACACACTGTGTGTGTGTGTGTGTGTGTGTGTGTGTGTGTGTGTGTGTGTGTGTGTGTGTGTGTGTGTGTGTGTGTGTGTGTGTGTGTGTGTGTGTTCAGCACTGCTGTCATGTGATGACTTCATGTCATCAGGCCGGAGGGTGTAATGTCCAGCCTGTCTCCATCTGCCACACACACACACACACACACACACACACACACACACACACACACACACACACACACACACACACACACACACACACACACACACACACACACACACACACACACACACACACACACAGGGTTCTGATGTTTCATTGTGAGCTGACTGGGAGTGTGAATTGTTTTGAGGTCAGTGTTGTGTTGTTTTGTTGTTGTGTTGTTGTTGGAGATGTGTGTTTGTGGAGCAGAAGAAGGAGAACATCTTTAAGTTTTGCTCTAATCACCAAAACTGTGGTGGATGTTAAGTTTATGAAATTCAATGCTTCAAGTATTTTAACTGTCTTTTTCAGCCATTTTAGCTTATTTAGATTACTTTTACTTTTTTCAACTTTGTTTTTTTAAGCAGTTTCAAATATTTTATCTTATTTTAGATGTTTTCAGATGTTTTAACTTTTTTAACTTCTTCTAACTAATTTAAGTGTCACATTTGTCTCCTTGATGATAATGCAATAAAATGTTTATTTCTATAGCACCAAATACAACACAGACATTGAATGACACTTCTACAGAGAGTAAAGATCCCCTGGGTTGGGATTCAAACCCTGGTTCAGGTGGGGGGCTGGGGATTGATGGGGGCCATACAAATTATCTAACTAAAGTAGAAATGATGAATCTCCCATCATGTTGTAAAAGCCTCATTGAGCCATTACAAAGGTGATGTAGAGCCACAGTCCAAAGGGGGGAACCAGAGCGAAGGTCTGGGGGGGACCGGGGGATATCGGGCCGTGGTGGTACAGGGTGGGAAGAGGAAGAGGAGCCTCCCTCTGTCTGTCTCTTATTGGATGAAGAGTCTGGAAATGAAACATGATCCTCAGAGTGAAACATCAAACAGTGAGCAGCTGCTGGACCGTCAGGTCAGCGACCGGTCAGAGGATGGACCTGTGTGTGTGTGTGCGTGCGTGCGTGCGTGCGTGCGTGCGTGCGTGCGTGCGTGTGTGTGTGTGTGTGTGTCTTTGAAGCTGTTAACATATCCCGGACCTGTAAACTCCTCCTCTGCTGATGTTTTTGTCTTCATCACACTCAGTCTCTTCCAATTGGAGGAGTTAGACGGGAGAGTTAGATGGAGTTAGATCGAGGAGTTAGATGGAGTTCGACGGAGGAGTTTGATGGAGTTAGATAGAGGAGTTAGATAGAGGAGTTAGATAGAGGCGTTAGACATAGTAGTTAGATGGAGTTAGATCGAGGAGTTAGACAGAGTAGTTAGATGGAGTTAGATGATGGAGTTAGACGGAGGAGTTAGACAGAGTAGTTAGATGGAGTTAGATAGAGGAGTTAGATGGAGTCAGACGTAGGAGTTAGATAGAGGAGTTAGACAAAGTAGTTAGATGGAGTTAGATAGAGGAATTAGATGGAGTTAGACGGAGGAGTTTGATAGAGTAGTTAGATGGAGTTAGATAGAGGAGTTAGACGGAGTAGTTAGATAGAGTAGTTAGATGGAGTTAGATAGAGGAGTTAGACGGAGTAGTTAGATGGAGTTAGATAGAGGAGTTAGATGGAGTTAGACGGATTAGTTAGACAGAGTAGTTAGATGGAGTTAGATAGAGGAGTTAGATGGAGTCAGACGTAGGAGTTAGATAGAGGAGTTAGACAAAGTAGTTAGATGGAGTTAGATAGAGGAATTAGATGGAGTTAGACGGAGGAGTTAGATAGAGTAGTTAGATGGAGTTAGATAGAGGAGTTAGATGGAGTCAGACGTAGGAGTTAGATAGAGGAGTTAGACGGAGTAGTTAGATGGAGTTAGATAGAGGAGTTAGATGGAGTCAGACGGAGGAGTTAGATAGAGGAGTTAGACGGAGCAGGTCTGGGGTGAAGCTGCTGCTGGGATGCTGAGGAGGGCGTTGGAGGGGCAGAAAGACAGGAGTCGGGGTATCAGGGGCATCTGTCTAGTTTCTCTGGCATGTGGAAGGGGTCAGATGCTGAGGACGAGGGCAGATGGTGGGTGGGGTCAGAGCGGGGTCACTTCATGACATCCTGACGGCAAACCCTGATGAGGAGGTGCGTGTCGCTCCTCCCCCGGCACTGGAGTGTTTTCAGCAGAGCCACAGTCTCCTCCATGTTGCTCCGTGTGGTGAAGCTCCACGCCCTCCGGCTGGAGTCACACTGTGAGCAGGACATGACCCCCGACAGTCACACACACTTCCTCCACACTGTGCAGCCACACACACTTCATGCTTGGCTGTGCTGCGACGCCTCCAATCCGAAGTGCTCCTCTTTGTTTCTCTGAAGGACAAAATGTCTTCTGCATGGACAGTTACCACTGTAAATACCACCGAGAGTTACCTACTGCCACGTCATACACACCAAAAACACGTTGAGAAGCATTACACCGACCACAATCACACGTATTTCACCAAGTCTCTCATTTCTCACTGTTTCTCAGGCAAGTTGATTTCTTCTGCTTGCCTTCAGGCTGGTGAGCCCCAGATTAATGTACTGGATTATTTGCACAATCACACATGAACATGACTTCAATAAAACAGCTTAAATGTGACGTTTAGGTTTGCTTTACTCTTTCAGGTGTTTCATTGTTTATTTTTATCATTTCACAAGTTGAATCAGGTGAAAAGATGCTTCACCAAGACACCAGCAGCTCACAGAGCGGCGTCAGGATTTCACCAGACGTCACATGAACTTCTTACTGTAGTTGTAAACTACCTCCTGAATATTAAAAAAAAAACTTCTTAATCTAGATGAATTGCTAACTTTGTGAGGATAAATGGTCGGTTCTCCCCTTTCCTCATGTGTTTGTCCGCTGCGGAAGACAATATCTCAAGTAAACCTTCAGGGAACATCTTTCTAATTATTCAGGAAAGCCTTGAACATTATATCATGTGTTTCATTCATGCTCTCAGGCCACATTGATATAGCCTCGATTTCAAGTGAAAACACAAAACCGCTATTGCGTTTTGGGGTCCAGAGACATGACAGGGTGCTCAGAGTCACTGAAAACACTGTTTTAAACAGCTTCCGAGGTGGAACTTTTTGAAAATGTTCCAACTCTGTGGAACACTACCTTCTGGAAATGTTCGGGCTCAGCCTCCGTGCAGACGGAGGAAACGTCTACACGGTGTACATGTGTACCATGACCATATTAAATACCATCATTTGGACTATTGAGTGCACCTGAATAAAAGCCGCACCCACCAAATTTAAAAAGCAAAAAGGCAACAAAAAAAAGAAAGGTCGGACTTCCGTGATGCACCTGAATGCACCACCCCACAACTGCAGCGGTGGCTCTATCCCTTCCTGCCGGGCCTCTTGTTAGCACCTCGTGCTAAGCTACAAAGTTCCTTATTAACGCCTGCAGCGATAAGAGCTGATCAGCTCGGAGACCACCTGCCCGTGTCTTCAGTCTTCACCTCTTCCTGTCTTAGGCCACACCCACACGAGCCAAGACAATCTTTTTTCTCAAAAAAAAACCCCATCACACTTCACTATGAGCACGATGCCTCGGGGCATGTAGTACATATGCCAGGCCTTAAGGGGTGCTGTGACTCACCAAATACACCAAAAACACAGAAGAAGACACAGAAGATAGATATATAGAAGTAGACTGTATGTACATAGTGACATCATCGTTTTCCATAGATAATCATCTTTGCCATCCACACCTCAAAGCTGAGCCGGGGTTTTAGAATTCCCCCACTCTGGAACACATATTAAAAAAAAAAAAAAAAAACCCTTCGGGTTTTCTAAACTGTGAATGATTTGCCAAAAATTGTGCTTTTGCGTGAAACAGCACCCCCTCCTCATATATTTAGTCTTTTTGTTGTCTTTTTCGGGGGGTAATCTGTTGCCCCTCGGTAATAATCTGCCTCACAGTCGGATGAGAAGACTTCACAGAGGAGGGAGAGAAATGAGGCCGAAACTGAATATGAAAACAGCTGGGAAAGGCAGCCGTGCAGCGACCTTGGAAAGTGGGTCTGTGTAAAGCATTACAGAAGCCCTGAGAGACACTCAGCCCATACATAAAGGACACTGTCCGCTCATCTTCTCTCCTCTTCTTCCTCCTTCCTTCCTCTCATCCCTTTCTCCAGACTACTCTCCTTTAATATCCCTCCTGGGGTTATTCTCTTCCTCTTCTTCACGTCTGCTGTCTGTTTCTTCATTCACTCTTTTGTTCACATTTTTTTACCTTTTCTTTTCAAGTGAGCCAGCCTAGTTTTTTGCACGGAGGCACTTTGTGTTGACGCTGACAGCTGAAAGGACCATCCGATGTTGTAAATCGGTGAAAACTCTCACTAACCCAGCATTTAGACTCAACAGTGTTTTGTTTTAAAACATCTCTTTGTTCAGTTATTTAGGGTGATGCTTCCTATTTTTAAGTGCCTTAACAATGAATGTGTTGGCTAATGTCACAAACGCTTGCTGTTTGGTGGATTATATGCTGAATCTCTGGGTTAGATTTGGATTCAAACATTATGTGATTACAAAGCAGAGCGCTTTATTTTGTCAGATGGCCCTGGAGTTACAGCATGGTTCTCCTGCAGAAATCAGAGATTACACTGTGCATACGCCGATGATTTGTTTGTATATTTTTATTAGACAAGGTCAGAGGTCAGTAAACTTGAGCTGTGAAGCCACGTGTGGCTCTTCAGCTCCTCTGTAGTGGCTCAATCAAGCTTCCCCTACGTTATATGGAAAGCAACTGAAACTGTATGAACAGCTAAAAGTCCTCAACCATGCTTAATTTTCACACTTCAGCACAGAACTTTTCTCTGTGCACCCTGTAGTGACTCTAATGTTTTTAGTGTGTTCAGAGTTTTGTCTTGTTATTAAGTGAAATGTTGAGTGTCGTTTCCGGTGATTCAGTGGAGGGTCTAGAGCGGTGATTCTCTACTGGTGGCTTATGGACAGCTGTTTAAAAAAATATATTATACTGTATTTAATATGCGTCTCGTTTTGGACTTATGCAAATTTCTCCACATGCGAGATAAATAAAGGGATATCTTATCTTATCTTATCTTTTATGTTGAAAAAACGTTTCTTTTGACAGGCATACATCAGAGTCGTGCAGTAGTGACGCTTTTCACGGTAACCATCATTTGAATGACGCTCATTTGAAGTTTCTGTTGATGTTCGGATGCAAGACTGCGAAGCACAAATACGTATTTAGAATGTGGATTTTTGTGCATTGAAGATAAAAAGGGCAGGAACGGCCAGCGTGTCATGAAGTGAAGCTTGAGCATGAAACGATTCAAACTGAAGCACCATTCAGAAGCTGAGAGTAGCTCTGTCTACTGTCAACCCAGACTTTAAACTTTATCAGGAGTGAAGCTCGTCTCCAACTGTCTCATTACCTTCCACAAGTGATCTGGTTGAATTCTAAACTTTATTCTGAGCAGTTTTGACAGCTATTTTATTCACTTTTGTACATGCAGTTGTCATGGTCCTCCTCAGTTTCTTATTAATGGCTCTAGTGGCGGCCGTGCCTTTCAGACCTTCACTAGTGCTGCTCGGAGTCAATCCACCTTCCGTAACTTTGTATGCCTATAAAAAATGTTTTGATGCAGAAATGCAGCAAATAGAGCCATTGCATCACAGATAGATACTCATGTAACCAGAAGAAATACCATTACTGATGAAAATAAATTCAGAGTGAACAGCTCTCCTGCTGCTGCAGCTGCATGAAAAACCAGCTGCTGTTCTAGAAACGTCTGGGGGTGGAGGACGGAGACAAACGTCAGCTTTTCATGGTCTTGAAATCTGGTCTGTGTCTGGTGAATAATAATCCAGAATCCTGCTGGGGAGTTAGTTGTAGTGAGCACAAGTAACCTGCAGCGGACCTCCGTGTGCTGAGAGCGCTGCGGTGAGTTCAGTAACCTCTTGAAAAGTCTTGAAATGGTTTTCACAATAAATCTACAACCAAATCTCTTTCTCTCCTTTCAGCTATAAATCAACACAACTAGATTTTTGTTCATGCAGCTTGCTACAGATGCAGATAGCGAGCGCTGGAGAGTGAATTCTCTGACGATCCAATCGGTGGGCTTGAATACGCTGACATCACCCAAGGCCTACTAGAGGGCGCTGAGTCGCCAACTCAACATCTGATTGGTTGAAGCAGCAGCGTGACCGACACTTATGTTAACCTGCAGGCCCCTGCAGAACTGAATGTGAAGGCCTCAGGCAGATTTCTTTACCCTGACAACAGGTGATGGCTGAAATGTGATTGGTTAAAAGCTTTAATATGGAAAAACCCATCTGGAAGCAGCAGCCGGGTAAAAGCTAGAGCGGATTTATTTAATAAGTATTCATGGGCAAAATATAATCAACATCAGTCTGTGGGTCCCAGGGGAAGGAAGGTTTGTGTCTTTTAATAAGGTGTTTGTAGACATTTCCTGCACCTTCTTTCAGCTACGATACTGTGTGGAAAGATGCTAAGCTAACAT
>NC_137627.1:26917627-26940127 GCF_963383615.2 Lipophrys pholis | reverse complement strand
TGCTGGCCCCGTTGATCTGGAGTAAGAAACCAGCACCACTGAATCCCTGGACATGAACTTTGACCCCTAGCAGCACTGTACTGTGGCAGCACGCTGCTCCTAGAAGGGGTTATTTACCCACAAGGGATCAAAAAATGAGTGTGAATGAATGAATGAATGAATGACAAATAACGTAATAAATTAATAGATTCTTAAAAGTCAAAGATTTTCAGTTTCTTAGGTGCAAGTGAGTACAGTTACAAGAAAGTGAAATTGTATGTATTTGTGTAAAATGTGAAAAGTTCCGATCTACATTGAAAATTTAGTACATTTAAACAAAATCTTCTTTTAACAGAAGAATAAAATGCAACGGCCATGTCCTCTATTGGCAGTGGAATGATGAGTAGAGTAGAGTAGAGTAGAGTAGAGTAGAGTAGTTATTTGTCACCGTTATCATTAACACTGTTCAGTACTGCAGTTTGTCCTTAGATACATGTTCCTGTACTGTTGTTTTCATGAGTTAAACTGAGTTTGTATCAACACTTTTCAATTCAATTCAGTTCTATTTCCATAGTGCCAAATACAGCAGGGTCACCTGACTTTTACAGAGGAAATCAAGAGTGTCTGTGTTTCTGTGTCTGTGTGTAATGTGAGTCATGTTTCCGTCCTCTTCTGTCTGTTGCACAACATGAATATCTGGCAGCTTTCTCACCTCATTGGGCACACGAAGTATTTGTCCTCTACAGACCAGAATAAACAAGCCTATCAACACACACAGACACGACCCGTGTGCGCCTCTTTCTCCTCTTTCCACGTATTAAAATATCGGGGTGTACAGTATATGAAGTGCAGCTAGAAGATGAGGTCTGCGCTCTTTTGAACTGATTAAGCTGTTTTGCGGTCTGAGATGAAGGCGGTCTCACAGGCTGAAGTGCTGCTGCTAATTTCAGAGCGACAGGGCGTCATTAAGCTGATCCTTTACATGATGTGACCACTGTACATCAGACGACACAGAGGGTGACAGCCAGAGACGGGGACGTGGATAGAGTACCACAACCCTGGGAAAGGACAGATAAGGGAAGCTAGTGGCCGAACTCTGGGTCACTTGGCAAGGAGAGAGTGAGAGCTAGCTGGGCATAGCCTTGGGAAAAAAAAGCGGGAATCCCCCGGAGGAAGGCAGCGTTGACCCAGCAGGGAGAAACTTATGGAGGCCGGGCAGGAGAGCAGTGAGCGCTGCTGGGAACCGAGTCCCCAATGTCCTGCCAGGATCTTGCCTTCTCCCCCCGACCCCCTCTGGACACACACATACTGGAGCCTCATCCTGCTGCAGGTCAGGGACTTCTGGGCAGCTTCCCACCGACGAGGTCCCCTCTCCTCCCGCCTTCCATCACGCGCTCAATAAAAGGGATGGACGGGGATGGATGGAGGTTAAAATTAGTTGGTGGTTGAACTTTGGCCGTCACTCTCCATCCTTCTTTTACCCATCTTGATCTTGAGAAACGCTGGCGTCAGCAGCAGGGCTGATTCACACTCCACTAAAATGTGGCATTGTGTTCTCTTATAAATAGGAAGCACTTTCACAGTTTGGTTTCCTACAGATGTGCTTCATTTTCCCATAAATCGAAGGTGAAGGGACCAATCAGCACCCACCAAACACCCCTCGTCATTTAAACCTTGTTTCTTGGGCTAAATCTGGTCAGTCCATCATCGCCTCCATTTAGCCCAAATATAGTCGTTGAAATTGGGTTATGTTTGGACCACACTGGACCATCCAATAACAGCAAACTGCCCAATGTCTGACCATCTTTTGTTTGGTCGCTGGGTAGAGAACTTTCAAAGCTACACAGTGAAACTTGCCACTTTAATAACTTTACATTTTGTGAATACAACTATGTAAATAAATAAATCTTTTATCAGCACTTGTCAATTGTCTCGAAGTTCCAAATCTAGAACATGAATTGGTGACTGTCCTTGTATTATATCATATCTACATAATGAGTGTATGATGATATAATTTTCACTGCTTGAAAAGACTTGAGGTCAATTGATGACCCTGAATTGCCCCTGGGTCTGTGTGTGTGTGTGTGTGTGTGTGTGTGTGTGCGTGTGTGTGTGTGTGTGTGTGTGTGTGTGTGTGTGTGTGTGTGTGTGGGGGGGGGGGGGGGGCCTGGACAGGTCCCCCCCCACACACTCCTGCAGTGCGCTGGGATCCAGGATAAGCAGGTGGATAGAGGGATGAAAAAGATGTTGGTTCACTTTTCTCCCACATTTCAAACATTCATAGACCATAAAGAGACGTCTTGATGGGGACAGACCTGGAAAAGACAGCTTTTCACCTTTCTACCAAATGCTGACGTAGTTTAGACGGAAGGCAAAGGCGTCTTTTCAATGTCTTTTGAACCATTTTTGCAGGGTGGGCATATTCATTCAGTTCAAAATGCTCTATAGGAAACTTTCAGTTACAGAGTTTCAGGTCATGTTTACAAAACGGCTCCCAAGGTGGAACTTTTTGAAAACTCTCGTTCTTCTTCATCATGTAGATGGGGCAGAACAAATGTTTCTGGAAACACTCGAGCTCCATCTCTGTGAAGGCAGAAACACTGCTATTGGTCCTGGTCACCACGTTTGTAGTAACTAGTAGTTCTGCACATGCTCAGTAGAGCCAATCAGGACAAAGTTTCCTCCATGGTGTCATGACTCCCTATTCATATTCTCCTGGACTTGCTAGGTTTAGAGTTGACAGTCACCAGAAAGTGCCATTTCCCCCCGTTGGCACGGCAACAAAGTCTAAGCATTTGCATAAAGTTCCACTTTGGGAGCCATTTCTAAAAAGTAGTTTTTTCAGTGACTCGGATCACTGTTGCCGCGTAAACAGACTAATAAAACTCAACGAAAGTTTAGCTTTATCACTTGAAATCCTCGTGTATCCAGGGCGTCAGATTGAAGCCAGATAAGACACTTGAGCTGAGCTGGTTGTGGTTTTTCATTGGATCTAACATGGGAACCTTTGATAATATTTGGGTGTAATTTCTTCTCTCAGCACTTTATGAGCCTCCAAATACACTTCACACCATTTTATACTTTGACAGTTGTTTTTCCTCATTGGTCATATCTCAGTCGTTACAGATCTAATGGCCTCATTAAGATAATTGGTTAATAACAGCCTGTAAGCTTTAACATTCAGCATTTCTATGATTTGCAGAATATACAATGCCAACATTGTATTAGTAAAGACTGAGCTGGAGGCCTCTGAATCCTCAGAGAAAGTTCATTCATTCAGTAAACCTTCATTTGTGAACGTATTCACATTGTGCTCTTAATCTGCACTACTTCCTGATTTGTATCTATTTGATAAGGATTATCACAGACTTCTGAAACAATGTTCTCTATGTATTGAGTTATGAGGACTCGTGTGACAAGAACTGCTCACATATCAACTCCGGATCTATATATACGTAACATTTAACACTATGACGATGTCATTTTTCTAGTCCTCCAGCACGGTATCATACTTCCATAATACCCACATGGTAAACATTTAATTAACTTTTTTTAAATTGCCATGTGTATTGGCGACATATTGGATTCCCATGGGAAGAAATGACGATGTTCTTATCATTTCAAATTTTTATCTATGCAACAGAGTAGTACAGCATGATGCCACACTTTGCATGATTAAGGAATTCCGATCTGTCCAGTGAGCTTGGTACTACTGTTCTGGTTATCTGTGTGTTTACTGTCCTTGAGGTTGAACTGTGGATGAACCATTTTCATTAAAAAAGACTCCCCCCACCTTCCCACTGTAATTAAAAAGCAGGGGGAGCCTGGTGGTACCACCTCATATCCCAGACCAGACAGTACCTGTCCTGGGGGTTACCACAATGTTTACACTCCCACACACACTTCACACACAGGCAGCGCTTCAGCCCATGGGACCTTTTCATCTGCTCACTGTAGAGCCCAAAGGCAAAATGTGTGGGTCATGTCCATTTCTATCTATCCCAGGATTTTTATCTCTGACACGCGTGAACATAGAAAATGATCAGTATGACCTTTGACCTCTGCATTCAGATATGCAGTCATTGATTAATGACGCGTTTCTCCAGGCTGCATCATGAGGACGTCGACAGAAATGATGGACTTTAACCTGTTGGAGGGTCGTCAAAGCAAAACATGCTAAAAAAAAAAAAAAAAAGAAAAAGCAGGTGTGTGATAATAAGGATACAATAATGTTAATGAAGTAAATTTGCAATATATGATACATCCTGAGGTTGCATTTTAGTTCGAAATATAGTCCTACTGGTTCTCTCAGCATTAATCCTCAAGATGAAAACACACATCGTGTTGGACATGAGTGTGTCCACAACTCATTCGATCATTCTTCCATTCCTTTAGAAACAAAAATCAGTCAGGTGTGTCTTCACTCTGAGATGAGCAAAAGATGAAGGCGATTCCACAAAGATTCACATACGTAGAGAGTTTTGATATGAATGATCAATCTGAATTGGGGATACGCTGGAAAATAAGAGGAAAAATAATTCTTTATATCTCTAAATATCCATTAAAGAGCTTTTTAGGCCAGGAATGATCAAATTTAAAAGGTTCAAGGCCATAAAGATTCATTCATTCTACATCTGTTGCCTCGAAAGGCTCCGTTTACACGACATTTCAAGTGAAAATACATCATTTTTGCATTTAAGTTTCAGAAAGGTTTGCGTTCATACAGAAAGATTTTAAAGAAAGTCAATGGCAGAAACACTGAAAACGATGTAGTTAGCATGTTGGTCCACTAGTTGGCTCTGCCGTTAGTTTTAGTACTGAGAGCACACACACATGCAGCAGAGACCAATGGGCTCTAAACATTAACAATGGGAGAACAATGGCCACTAACTTGGATTGTTATTACAGTGACTGTCAAAATAAAAGTACTAACTTAGATTGTTATTATGGTGACTGTCAAAATAAAACTACCAAGTTGGATTGTTATTACAGTGACTGTAAAAATAAAACTACCAACTTTTGTTGTTATTATGGTGACTGTCAACATAAAATTACCAAGTTGGATTGTTAGTACGATGACTGTCAAAATAAAAGTACCAAGTCCAGGAGAAGATGGACTGGGAGTCATGACACCACGGAGGAAACTTTGTTCTGATTGGCTCTACTGAGCATGTGGAGAACTACTAGTTACTACCAACGTGGTGACCAGGACCAGGAGCAGCGTTTCCACCATCAGCATGGAGTTATATTTTTCTGTGTTTACACAGTGATCAAGTCTGAGCGTTTTCAAAAAGTTCCACCCTCAGAGCTGTTTTCAAAAAGTTGTGTTTTCAGTGAGTCTGATTCCCGACGAATGTTTTTAGTTTTCACCTGAAATCGTTGTGTAAACAAGACCTACATGAAGTTTATTGCCTTCAACATGCAAGCACTTGAAATCCTTCCTCCTGACCTGCATTGGGTAATACAGTGATTGCTGAGTGTGAACTCTCCCACCTCCTTCCCTTCCCCATGATACCAATCGTTTACAAGTTGGTTTGTAGGCCACAAAGAATGAAGACCGGCACCTTCCCTTTGACAGTCGATATAAAAGACATTACGGTCTTGTTTTGGATTATTATTTTGTTATTTCTATGTTGTATTTGAAAGTTTTCTTCAACACAATGATTAGTTGGGGTTTTTTTTTAGCATTGCAGTCAAAGAAACTGAAGTTTCACAGGTTTATCAAACTAAAAGCCTAAAGTACAAACTGCAGACTTGAAGAGTGTCCGCACTGTCTGCAGGCTCCATCTCTCCGTCACGCACTCGGGTTTATTTGACTGCTCTGGATGTGAAAAATGGAAAACCGGGAAGTGTTGAAATGCCAGAGAACAAGAACAGCCTGAAGTGCTCCCGTCCTTCCACCATGATTAAATGGTATCACACGAGGAGAAAGCCCATTTTCTACACTCTTGCTTCGGCTGACGCTGCGTGCGTTTAACAACAGCATGAGTTTCAAAGGCTCAAATTACTAGAAGTCCTTCAATAGCATTTCTTTGAAATCTTTCAGGACTTAATACTACAATTATGTCTTTATTTTTAGATCAGATTGTGATGCTGCATTTATACTGAAGGTGTGATTTTCCTGTCACGGTGGGGAAGAGTTCACCCCTCTAATTCATGGCTCCCAATTCCTGCTCTGTTGTTTTCCTGGCAAGGAGACATTGAGGAAACATGCTACATCCTTTTCACGGTTTCTGCCGTTGCCGTGTACACAGACATTGTTTTCCTAATATTGCTGTGTAAACCTTTCTGAAACGAAAAGGCAAAAACACACTTGAAGTGATGTCATGTATATGGAGACTCTGTGTTGTGGTGATCAGTGGGAATTCTCACTCTTTACTCATGTATGTTGAAGCAGGGAGGCTTGGAAAGTTGGTCGTACTCAACACATCCTGACATATTTGAGATGCAATCACCGGGCTGGGAAGAGTTCAGAGATTAATCTCAGAGGAAACAAGACTTTTCATTTTGTCAGCACATAATAGATCACCTCATTTCAAAAATAGACTTACCTAGATTTAGAAAATGAATGTGACTCATTGTTAACGGTCCGTGTAGCATCAGTTCATTGTTGTGAACAAATTGAGTGAGTTTTCCAGTTTTCTCTGAGGTGAAGAGTAACCGTGGTTCTGTCCTGTGGAAACACACTGCTGCTCTTTATAGAGTGAGCTGCATGTCACAGTCAGTTCCAAGAACTTGGTCCAAATCACTACAACCTCACTGTCCTTTAATTAAATGCTGGGTTCTGGACGTCCAGAATCAGGTGGCTCTGAGCCACAGGAAGGTGAGAGAGGTTAAGTGATGAGTAGAAATCTGCTCCTTTGAGGAGAAGCGGATGTGGATTTGATGGTTGGGGTGGTTTACTGAGTGTGTGTCTAGAGAGTCATGACTAATACCTGCACACTAATTCTGTCAGCAGTGAGCTGCAGATGTAGCATGTGCACAGATTATCTGATGGTGCTCAGGCCTGGTGTCACACAGGATTAACTGGATTCCACTGGAACAATGTTTGTGAAAACTGATAAGAACGAGCTCACTGTGCTTCGTCACGACATCTGAGCAGAGGAAGAGGATGTTAGATTGGCCTCAGGTCAGACTTCGCTTCCAAACATTAGCGACAAGAACTGCAGGAACCATTTGGATGTTGGGAGTTGTGATGCAGAGCTGTGATGAAGAGCTGTGATGAAGAGCAGTGATGAAGAGCAGTGACGAAGAGCAGTGATGCAGAGCTGTGATGAACAGCAGTGATGAAGAGCAGTGATGCAGAGCTGTGATGAACAGCAGTGATGAAGGGCTGTGATGAAGAGCTGTGATGCAGAGCTGTGATGAAGAGCTGTGATGAAGTGCTGCGATGAAGAGCTGTTATGCAGAGCTGTGAACTAGAGCTGTGATGAAGAGCTGTTATGCAGAGCTGTGAACTAGAGCTGTGATGAAGAGCTGTGATGAAGGGTCGTGATGAAGAACAGTCATGCGGAGCTGTGATAAAGAGCTGTGTCTGAACGTGTGCTAGCGTTCACACAGATCAAAGAGGAGCAGTCGCTGGAGTAAATGAACCCTTCTTCTCTGTGTGGGAGTTGGACACCGTCCCACCGTCCCACCGTCCCACCGTCCCATTGCAGATTCCAGGAAGGCCCATCATGGCCGGTGTCTCTCCTCAGGGTCTCTGCAGTTTGTGGGGCTTCCTGTCTCTGGGTGTTTAGGCAGGTCTGAGTAGATAATGGCCCTGGGAGGCTGAGCAGCGGTGGCGTAATGGAGACAGATAACCCAGCTTCACTGTAAACACCTGTCCATACAGTGTGATTCATCTTACACACACACACACACACACACACACACACACACACACACACACACACACACACACACACACACACACACACACACACACACACACACACACACACACACCTTGTCTAGTTTGAGTCCGTCCTTTCAGCTCGGTGGGTTCAGATGTTGTCTCTTGGTTCTGACAGGACGGACAAAACCGTTTGAATGTAGGTTTCCACCAATCACTCTTTAGTGAATCGAGATCATATAAAGCAGGAAGAGGTTTGTCGAATCAGAATCTCAGCATCAAAACCTTCAAATCACTACAGCTACCAGATTTTACTGTAAGTATGGAGCAAAAAACAGGATTTAAAACATTCAAATGTAAAACTCAGTATAATAATCTGTTAGGACAGTCACCGTATTAACAATCCAACTTGGTAGGTTTATTTTGACAGTCACCGTAATAACAATCCGACTTGGTAGTTATATTTTGACAGTCACCGTAATAACAATACAACTCTCTAACTTGGTAGTTTTATTTTGGCAGTCACCGTAATAACAATACAACAATGTAGTTATATACTGACAGTCACCGTTATAACAGTCTAACTTGGTGGTTTTATTTTGACAGTCACCATGATAACAATCCAACTTCATAGTTTTATTTTGAAAGTCACCATAATAACAATCCGACTTGCTGGTCTGTCCACTAGAATGTCCGCAGTCTCCCAGTGTTAATGTTTAGAGCTCATTGTTCTCTGCTGCATGTGTGAGTGCTTTCAGTACTGAAACTAACAACAGCACCAACTAGTGGACCAACATGAAAACTACATTGTTTTCAAAATGTCTGTCGTTTCGGCCATTGCTGTGTCGTAACTACACTACAGAGATGTAGAGTCACTACAGAGGAGATGTAGAGTCACTACAGAGGAGATGTTGAGTCACTACAAAGATGTAGAGTCACTACAGAGGAGATGTAGAGTCAAAACAGAGGCGATGTTGAGTCACTATTGAGATGTAGAGTCACTACAAAGATGTAGAGTCACTACAGAGGAGATGTTGAGTCTTTACAAAGATGTAGAGTCACTACAGAGGAGATGTAGAGTCACTACAGAGATGTCACACGCAGGTTGCAGACCTCTGAACTCTGTTTTCATGAGGATGAGTGTATCAACATATTGTAACTTCTGATAAAACAGCTCTACGTGTCCAGAGGGACTAATGAAAGTGAGTTGTCAGCCTGGTTTGAGTTCCTCTTTCTCTCTGCTGACATCATGCAGACACTAACATGCCTTTCATTTCTGGATCTGGTGTTGATTTGGAGAAGCAATGGGCCCATGTGGTCAGCTCGCATGCACTACTGTGCAGCCGAGACACTGATGTGTTCGTTTGTACGTGCACGGCTTCATCAGGCGTGCACGTGTACGAGTGTGCATGTGTGGACGCCAGGCTGTCTCCAGTGGAGGAGGCCCAGTGTGTCAGTGCGGAGCTGGAAGGGGAGAGAGAGTTGCCTCTATAAATCAGGCCAGATTACAGAGGCTCCCCTCCACTGCTTCATGTCAGCCACACACACACACACACACACACACACACACGCGCGCGCACACACACACACACACACACACACACACACACACACACACACACACACACACACACACACACACACACACACACACACACACACATACACTTACACATGCACACACTTCGCGGACTATATGGCTTGGTAGGCTCTATCTTAGCACCTTGCCTAGCCTCCTAGCCTTAAACATGGCATGTAGCGGGGCACGGCTGTAGGACCAGGGGGCACGTTACAGGACCGGGGCCAGTTACAGAACCGGGGGCAGGTTACAGGACCAGGGGCAGTTTACAGGACCAGGAGCCAGACACAGGACCAGGGCCAGTTACAGGACCGGGGGCAGGTTACAGGACCGGGGACAGTTTACAGGACCAGGGGCCAGACACAGGACTAGGGCCAGTTACAGGACCGGGGGCAGGTTACTGGACCGGGGGCCAGTTACAGGACCGGGGGCCAGTTACAGGACCGGGGGCAGGTTACAGGACCTGGGGCCAGTTACAGGACCGGGGGGGGTTACAGGACCGGGGCCAGTTACAGGACCGGGGGCCAGTTACAGGACCGGGGGCAGGTTACAGGACCGGGGCCAGTTACAGGATCGGGAAAAGGTTACAGGACCGGGGGCAGGTTACAAGACCGGGGACAGGTCACAGGACCGGGGGCAGGTTACAGGACCGGGGGAAGGTTACAGGACCGGGGGAAGGTTACAGGAGCTGGTAAAGACATTTTAGCGTCTCTGTATTTGAGGGAAAGCAAACATAAAGTGAGGTAATTCTGTGGTTTGGGCTCTAATCAGTTTTATGAGCAATTACAAGACAGGCCGAGTATGCAGGCGCAGTACTTCACTAACTGACTCAGACTGGTGGATACTGCCTGTGTAAGAGGCTCTAATACTGTAATCATCATATACTAAAACATAATGAAAGACATAATCGGACATTTCCAGGAGCACTTACAGAGAAATTGAACTGAAATATGGTGTGGTTTTTTCTTCTGAAGGTCAAGCTGGGTCGCAGTGGTAAACAGTCAGCAGTGTTATGGAGCCACATGAAGTCATTCCAGTGTGAAACAGGGTGAAAGTATTCACTTGAGTTACTCCATAGAAAATGTTTCATTGCAGACTTTTCATGTGTCAGTTAGATCATGTGGCAAATACATCGTCACAACATCATGTAGTCAGTAGTACTCCAGTAAATTCCCCACAGTACTCTAGTAAACTCCCTGCAGAAGTACTCCAGTAAACTCCCTGTAGCAGTACTGTGATAAACTCCCTGCAGCAATACAGTAATGAATTCCCTGTAGTTCTGTAGTAAACTCCCTGCTGCAGTACTCGAGTTTTAATTCCTGCATGTGCATGCTTCCCCCCACAGAATCAAAGTTGTGTTTTGTCACTCAGATGCAAATGTATGTGAGTCTGTTTCCAGATTACTCTGTAAATGAGTGTGAATTAAGTAGTTGTGTTACTGTGATGAAGTCTTGACTTGCTGCTGCTGAGTTTCCAACATTGCAGTTTCATACTGTGACGTCTGGACTGTTTTCAGTGTTGTTTAGTGTGGCTCTCTTCTTTCTGGAGCCGTTCTCCTCGTGTTGTGAAGCTCCATGTAATCCTTGGTCCAACCACACAGAATTTTCCCGGTCCTGTCCAGTCCGATACGGTCCGGTCCGGCCGGTCCAGTTGGGGTTTTCCTGCGTCCCCACTGCAAAAGTTGTGAATGGTATCAAAACAACTGCACCAAAGGGTCACAATTGTTCGTCACCCTTCTGTTGGGGTACCCAGCTCTACAGAACGGTTCCCATTTTGAGGAGCAAAACAAAGCCGTCTGCTGATTGGTCAGTGATTTACGTCACTCTGGACACGTCTGCAATTTTTAAATATCTCATTGGCCGTATGAACCCTCCATTGTTGTTCACATATTCTCACTGTGCTGACTGGTTGTTTTGTTCACTGGGTTCAATGAAATGTCAGCGCTGCTCCAGGGAACGGAGAACAGAGGGTCACTGCATTAAGGCCGATTCATCCTCCATAAGAACAAGAAGAAAGTTCGGCCATCCAGGGTCTGTCTGAACAAACAAAAAACACGTGACGTGTCACGTGATGCACCTGATCGCATCATTCAGGGCTGTCAGCTCCTGCAGTTAAACCGACCAACATGTAGCCCTGTGGGGGGGTGGTGGCTCCACCCCGGGGCTCTGGGGACCGTCGGTGGTTGGGGCGTCGTGGCTTTGGTGGTTGGTGGCTCTGTGGGCGCGGGGGGTCCAGCTGGGCCAAGGTCCTAGCGACGGGGGGACCCCCTCCCTCAGAACCCTCCCTGCCTTACCTCACCTTATATTACTCCACAATAGGGAACAGTGGGGCGGTGCCTAGATGGGGGGTCCGGGCTACTTAACTGCGGTCTGGGTCCTCCCCCGACTTTGCACCACCCACAATTTTAACCACACTTAGTCACGCAGGGTCTTGAGGGGGTAAGCCGCTTTCGGGGTTCTGCCGCTTGTCAGCGGTAGAACGCCCGGGCCCCGCTACCGCCCAATTTTAAACCGCACCATAGACACACACATTGCATCCACCTCTTCAAAACACAAAGACACACCCTTACATACATCCAACACACATATAGGGCAGGGGAAGGGCGGGAGACGTGGCTCCCCCCAGCACCTTCCGCTGGGGTCCCGCCCCGGCCCGGGGTGAGTGCGGCTGGGATGCGGGGGGCGCGCTCCCTCGGGCATGGCGCTCGTGGGGGGGCTGGGTTCGCGGTGCTCCTTCTCCATTTGCTGTTGGATTGGTGGAGGTTGGGACACCGCGGTGGCCGGGTGGGGGCCCGGCCAGCGGCCTGGGGGGGCGAGAGTCATCACTCCCCCCCCGTCCCGAGTGTGTGTGTGTGTGTGTGTGTGTATGTGTGTGTGTGTGCCCGTCTGCGTCTGCGTCTGCGTCTGCGTCTGCGTCAGGGGTGGGTGTCTGTGGGGGGTGGGTCAGGGGTTGGGTATTTCAATTAAAACCGGGGGGGAGGATCATGGGGCGAGTGGGATATGAGGCTCCTGGGGGTGTAGAGTTGACTGTCCTCCGACCGGGGCCTGCGCCGGCCTTCGCTTTCCTGGGTCTGGGGGCGGGGCTGGTCCGGGGCGCGGCGGCTGGGGCCGTCTCTGCCTTGCCGGGTTGGGGTGGGTGGGCCTGTTCCCGGGGGTGCGGCGGGACTCGCCGCCGGGGTTGGGGGGGCTCTCGACCCGCTCGGCCCGGGGGCCCTGCTCCGGCCTTTTCTCGGCTTGGCGGCTTGGGTCGGGGCCTGGGGCCCTGTGCCCTTTATCCTTCTCTTGTGGGCCCCTCTTGCCTGGGGGGGATTCCTCTCTGCATTCTCCGTCGGGTGCTTTTTGGGCGGGGACGTGGCTCTCTGGGGTGGTTCGCTGGGGTCTCCCCGGGCCTGGGGGGCTACCATCTGCCGGGGTGGTGGTGTCCGGGCCCGATGGCCTCGGACCCTGGGGTGTCGCCACGGGTCCCCCCACAGCAGTTCCGGTCACACCCAGTGGACACACGCACACACGCACACACACACACACACACACACACACACACACACACACACACACACACACACACACACACACACACACACTTCCACTCCTCACGAAAGGTGCTTCTGAAGTTGCTTGTTCTCTATCATCATTTGCTCAAACTTTAAAAATCATGTTCCTCTTTTGTTGTCACCTCTTTGTTAATTCATGTCCCTGCTTCACGTTACTGTCTAGATAGAGCTGCTCAGGCTGGTTAATCTAAGAAATCATTTTACTGTCTAGATAGAGCAGCTCAGGCTGGTTTAATCCAAAAACAGTTGGAAAATATTTGGATCAGTGTGATAACTGCAAATAATATATGTAGCACAACAAGGATATTGTATGTTATCCCCCTCCCCCCTCCCCCCTCCTCCCTCCTCCCTCAACCTTTTTCTCTCTTTTCTCTTCTCTCTCTCTTTGAGCGTTCCCCCCCGGTCGTGTACGGCAGCCATGCCAACTTCTGACGGAGGAGGCAACAGGAGGAGACTCCAGGTCTCTCCCTGTTGCAAGACCAAAATCTGTTCTGACTCCGAAGGCTCTCAATCACATCATATTGTTGGCCCAAGCTGCCGAACAGGACAAGGGCAAAGAGAAAAAAAAATAAAAAAATAAAAAATAATAAAAAATAAATAAACCGACCAACATGGACGTCACAGCTAAACTTTTCTGGAGCCGTTCTCTTCCTTTCAGTGTTTCTCAGGCTCCTGACTGCAGGTTCAGCATAATGAAGCTGCTCTTTTCACACTGTTGGAGCCTCTCTGAATGCTGTGATGTTTCACATGTTTGGCTCCACACACAAACAGCATTTTATTCATAATGGACATCTTTACTCTGTGCAGTGATTCATCTTCGAAGCCACTTTGTGGTCATGAGTATTTTTGAAGTTTTTCTAAATCAGCTCTTTCAAGATCTTGGCTTTTGATCCCTGGATGGGGATTTTAATGTGTCCATTCTTCATCCCTGACACCGAGAGTGATTATTTGTTATGTTTTCAGTAGCCCTTTAGTTTGGGCAGCTCAGATCACCCATCTGTGTAATCCCCCTCCACAACCGTCCAATGTAAAATCATGGTTTTACTGTTTTTCTTTCCTATTTTTGGGCAAGGCGAGCCGGCAATATGATGTTATGGCCATGCAGCACTCTCTCTCTGTTCTCTCTCACTATAGTTTGGAATTTAATTGTGTTTTGACAACTCTTTTCCATAGCTGGCCCAATTATAGCCTCCAGTTGGGCTGGTAATGATAGTTGTTAATGGGGTGAAAAATGGACGTGCATCTCTGACAGAAACCATAAGCAGATCGTTTGAACGCAGCCAAAAAAAGCACAAGCAGGAGTGACCTTGCGTTGCTCCCATCCTCCAAAGGCCTCGGCGCAGCCTGCACGGCTCCCAGCGTCTTCTCCGAGGCCTTCGCTCTGCGTCCGGCGGCCATTCTTGTCAGCGTTTAAACATCTGAGCAGGCAGTAGCAGCGTCACTGCTACTGTACGGGGCCATGGGAACGACTCTGAGCGACCCGTCTCACACACACACACACACACACACACACACACACACACACACACACACACACACACACACACACACACACACACACACACACACACACACACACACACACACACACACACTCACACACACACATTGCTGAATGCTGTCAAAATTCTCACGCTTTTTGCCATCCCTTCCGCTTGCTTCCTCCTCCTCCTCCTCCTCCTCCTCATCCTCCTCCTCTGTTTCTCTTGTAGCAGGGAAAGTATCGATCGGCCTCTTCCCAAAGTTATTTTTAATACAAGATAAACATGGAATCCACATTTCCTTGGGAGACACAGGGTGCCTGAAGAGTCTCGCTCTTTACAGCTTGTTTTATGCACCAGGGACGTGGAAACAGGACAGACGAGTAAAGAAAGTAGAACACTGCAATATTTCTTTGGAGGGGGGGGAGGGTTGGGGTCCGGCGGGTGTTTAGAGAATAACACATGTGCCACCAGCGAGTGGGAGACGTGGGAAGTCCAGCTTTGGTCTCAGTCTGTTGTAGCACATCCTATTATTATCCCCTGGACTGTGCGACAACGCTGACCCTAAACACACACACACACACACACACACACACACACACACACACACACACACACACACACACACACGCAGACCAGGCCATTCCCAAGTCTTATTTCTTCTGGACTTTATGGGAACACTTAAATTTAGCCCTGGCAGGGAGTGCAGGCATAATAATCAAAGCTCTTGTCACCAGGCTCCCAGTGCTCGGTGGTCTGGCTGCTCCAGAGGGAAACTCTCACCCAGTCTATCACACGGGCTCATTTGGGACCTGTAACTTCATTTCTCCACAATCCAGGGCCCATGGATTTGCAAGCTCATATAATTGCCACCTCTGAAACACGCCTATAAAAGCTCAGGATGGTGCAGCGATCACCTCCAGCCTGCCTCAAAGTTCACTGGATTTATTATGTTAAAATGAAAATCTAATTCAGTGAGCGACGCTTCAAGCTTGTGGTGATTGGCTTGGTGCTAAACCAGCCAGAGGATCTATGAGTTTTCAAACTAAAACGCCACATTATTTATTCTATATTAGCATGCGCATAGGCCCTGATTTACTAAGAGCCTGTTCACACAACGTTTCAAGGGAAAACTCATGGTTTCAGAAAAGTTTCACATTTGAATGGCAACATTTTGAAAATGATGTATTTACGATGTTGGTCCACCAGTTGGTGCTGTTGTTAGTTTTAGTAATGAAGCCACACCCACATACAGCTTAGAGCAATGGGCTCTAAACATTAACAATGGGAGAACACGTACATTCTAGTGGACAGACCACCACTATTGTTATTGGATTGTTATTACGGTGACTGTCAAAATAAAACTACCAAGTCGGATTATTTCGGTGACTGTCAAAATAAAAGTACCAAAACTACCAAGTTGGATTGTTATTACGGTGACTGTAAAAATAAAAGTACCAAGTCCAGGAGAAGATGGACTGGGAGTCATGGCACCAGGAAGGAAACTTTGTTCTAATTGGCTCTACTGAGCATGTGCAGAACTACTATTGTAACAAGTGGGAGCCTGGAAATTTTCAGAAAGTTATGTTTTCCCCTGTTTCCATAGGGTCAGGGTTGTAGTGTTTTCAAAAGTTTCACCCTCAGAGCTGCTCTTTAGAAGTTGTGTTTTCAGAGACTCTAAACACCTTTGTTGTGTAAACACCCAAAACTCAACAACAGTTTTGTTTTAACTTGAAATGGTTACTGTGTGAAGAATGCTAAACTTGATGCTTAGATTGTGATCGTGTGTGTTTGGTTGGTGACCAGCTGAGGTTAACACCAGCAGAGACACCATGTGAAAACAAGAGTTTTAAAATAAGGGTTTCAGTTCATGCAGTGATGGACGGAGCACTAAACCTACACCATTGTGAGTTTTAGGAGTTTATATTCTGATAGTTCTGTGTGCTATAAAACAGAGTGTAATGAAGCTGACGTGCTTTCAGTCCGAGCTCCGTCGTCCTGCGGCTGGCCCAGCACGGTGTCTCCTGTCTCTTCATGGCTGCTTTCTGTCTTTTTTGGGCTCTGAGTTCTGAGTCTCTTCTACATCAGGGTGTCAAACTGTTTAGGAGCCACAAACAGCCTCAGTTCATTTCAACTTCAAATTATAAAAACTACAATGTTTTCAGTTTTTGTATTTATTGTACTTTTCACAAAAAATGACTTGGACACATGCGAAACATGCGATTCTTCTTTAACATGAATGTTTTCCCAGCTCAGACGTCTCCTTCACTGACATTAAAGTATTATGATCTCAGCTCCAGACCAAAACTTGGAAGTTACCAGGAGGCCATTTAGAAACAACAGTTATGTTGTATATATATCCTGGACTGGACGCTCTTGCAAACACTTCCCGTGGCAGAGAGCCGTGTCTTTCACTTCACCACCCACCAACCACCCCCCCACCCCGCCATTCCCACCTGCCCCTCCACCCACCATCCACCATCCCCCCCCCCCCCCCCCCCCCCCCCCCCCCCCCCCCCCACCAGCCACCTGAGAGTTACAGACTCCACTCCGTCCAGCTGTGTGTCCATACAATGCAGAGGTATTCAGGCTGTGTGATGTCAAAGGTGACAAGGTGCTAAGGAGGGCTTTGACACACACACACACACACACACACACACACACACACACACACACACACACACACACACACACACACACACACACACACACACTGTCACCCCCCAGAGTGGAGGACTAATGAGTGTGTGATTTGTGAAATTCCCTCTGCTGGTATTTGTTTGAGCGTCTCGTCATGCTGAGCGTGACTTTCTGCAGCCGTCGTCTCACCGCTCTCTTCTCTTCTCTCTGTTTCATGTGGTCCTGCTGACGACACCACCGGACCCCTGCAGGTTAGTGCTCTTTGTTTCACTTTACAACAGTGCTGAGTGGAAATCGTTGACAGTGAGGTCTCCATGAAATCCCCATGAAATGCAGAGGTCAAAAGGTTGCATCTTAATTGTGTCTTTAATGGTGACCTCTTGCAGCACAAGTGTAAATAAAGCCCCGGCCAATAAAGCCATCACACTTAGGCCATCAGCACTACCCTGAGACCTCCGCGATGAAATGAAATCCTTTAAGTCATCAGCTTTCTCTTGGAGACGCCTCCTTACTGCGAGTCACCACGTCATCCTGTAATGGCCAAAACATTTCCTCTAACCTGCGCAGAGCCTCAGGTCTGGACGTCACCAATCAGGAGTGAACAAGTCTTCTCAATGGCTGTCACATTTCAACATGTTTCAAACAGTCCCAATGTCATCTTTTCACTTTATTTTCAACAATGAAATGGTTTAGTTTCTAAAGAAGCGTCTTCTTCTGGGGCAGATTGCCCCACAGCAAAACCCCTGATTGGTCTGCTCATTACGGATCTTTAGGTTAAAATGTACTTAAAAAGAATAACAGGAACACCACACTGCATTCATTTAACTGATCTGTGCCAAAGAGAAATATCGTGCATGTGGTTGAATATGTGGAGGGTTGAATTCAGGAAAAATGTCAACAGAAATCAAGTCAAAAGTTTGAGAATAAAATCCAAACCTCGACAGTAGAGAATCAGGTTGTATAAATTTTTCACCAAAAACACAAAATCCCTAAATCTAAGTAAGAAAAAAGTAACATTATATTTTTACTCGCAACATTTTTAAGTAGATTGTTAATCAGTTTTAATTTCCTTCATTACTTGTGAGTTTGACTCTTCTTAACATTTGTCTCTCAGACTGCCATACGGATCTGTTGTCGTCCACAGCTTTATTACTCCATCCGTCACTCCAGTGTTTTTTCACACTCCCAAGGTGAAGAGGGATGAAGGGATGAAGGATGGCTTTCAGACAGAGCTTTCTTCATTTTCCCTCTTCTCCTTCTGCTGCGTGAGAAACTCTGGGAGGACGGAAGGAAGGCTCATCAATCCTTCCTCCGAGAGGGGAGAGAAAGTGATGGAGTCTTGAGGAAGAGAAGGTGTAGGAGGCTTGGTTTAACCAGGGGGAGTCCCAGCAGGACTACACACACACACACACACACACACACACACACACACACAGAGGAAGAATAACACTCATATATCTGGCACGTCATCGAGCCGCCTCTGTTTGCTCAGCACTGACACCAGAGCAGCGACCTGCTACTGGACCTCCTCTGGAGCTGGCTCTGTGTGTGTGTGTGTGTGTGTGTGTGTGTGTGTGTGTGTGTGTGTGTGTGTGTGTGTGTGTGTGTGTGTGTGTGTGTGTGTGTGTGTGTGTGTGTGTGTGTGTGTGTGTGTGTGTGTGTGCGTGTGTGCGTGCGTGCGTACTTGTGTGTGCGTGCGTGCGTGTATGTGTGTGTGTATGTGTGTGTATGTGTGTGTGTGTATGTGTGTGTGTAGTGTGTTCAGTAATGAACTGCTGCTGCTCTCCACACATTGTGCAGCAGCAGTAGTTCAGAGGATTCTTTTCCTGGAGGATGAATGTGAAGCAGTGAAGGATGTTGTGACTCTTCACTGACTGACTTTGGTTTTTGATGCGACACGAAGGTTCACGAGGAACCATGTTGACTGAATCCTCCCGCAGTGCGGTGGTCGGAGAGGAAGGGCTGGATGGTGCAGATGGTTGCTGGAGCTCTGAGTGGTGGCACAGTGTGCAGGTTCAGGGCCGTCAGCCGAGGTCCAGGTCAGACTGTCTGATATTCAGGGGGCGGCGGTGGCAGCCGTGACGTCAGCTGAACTGACCAATAGAAATGCAGTATGACACGACGTAGTTATCTGCGCGACGCTGGAAACACACTGGACAGACGCTCAGACCCTCTGATCAGTGGATTGTCAACTCGGCCTTTCTCCTCTTCCTTTTCTGGGATTTTTCTCCAAACATAACAGAGTTCCTCCATGTTTCGCGCCTTTCTTTTTTCTGAATGGATGGCGCATGCTGATGACGATTCATTGTTGTGTAATCACGTGGCGTCGGCTCTGACTCAGCTGGCGTTCCTCTCGTTCAGCCTGCAGGTGGATTATTTACATTGCTGTTGTTCAGTGAGAGGCGATGACTACTAAGACTGTTCCAATCAGTGGGGAATCTTTATCTTCAGTTGTCAATCCACCATCAAGACCCACTAAACTGTCCACACACACACTGAGCTCACACACTCACCTCTACCTGGTGGGCGGGACTCCAGAAGGCCTGGATTGATGTATCATTGTAAATAGCCACTGCATTACGTCGTTGTGTTGGTTCCTCTTCAGCTGCATTGCCTGCTGCTTTCTGACACGTTGGTGTTTCTATCAGAACCACAAGAACTTCTGCAGCTGCTTGAAGTTAGAAGAGTCCGTACTCTGCTGCTCCTCCTCAAACACACCTTCTTGTGGTTGTGTACCTTCCTTTGCATGTCCCCCGTGTGTGTGTGTGTGTGTGTGTGTGTGTGTGTGTGTGTGTGTGTGTGTGTGTGTGTGTGTGTGTGTGTGTGTGTGTGTGTGTGTGTGTGTGTGTGTGTGTGTGTGTGTGTGTGTGTGTGTGTGTGTGTGTGTGTGTGTGTGTGTGTGTGTGTGTGTGTGTGTGTGTGTGCTGGTTCTTTTTAATCTGGCGGTTTCTGTGCAGAGGGTTTATGAGTGTTGTCAGAGGCTACTGGACTTTTTTCTCTTCTAAACTGTGTGAAGTGCAATGAATACCTCAGCTCACAATCCTGCAAAGTCGTCCCCTCCAAGGCCGCGAGAAGCAGCTTCACCAGAAGTTATTGCACTAAGAAAAAGAAATCACTTAGCCGTGTGTTTGATCTTCTTTTTGAAATATGCCGTCAGACAGCGTTTCATATAATCCCACACTGTTTGGAGCCGGCGGCGGGCCTTATGACAGCCGTAAATTAGAAAATGGCCGACCTAAGCAGAGGAGCTAAAAGGGAGAAAAGGGAGGGGAAGGATGGCAAAAACACACTTCGGGAACGTAGCGTGGCCCCCACTTCTGCTCCAGCTCCCCCTGGGATCAAACAAGAGGGAGGATTTGAAGGAGTAAATCATTTCCTTCAAGTGGTGAACTCTCAGGGCCGCGGAGTGAGTCAGACCTGTGTTCATATCCAGCCCAGGCATCACAGCCTGCCGGCTTTTCTCTCACACTCACTCTGAGACGCTGGAAAATGTTGGACTTTGAAGTCCTGATAAGGAAAATTCATCACATTCTCTCTGGCTGCTGCTGACGCTCAGCGAAAGCATCAGATCTGCCACTCACTGGAAAAAACAACCAGCGCTTCCCCGTTTTGCCTTCTGCTCACTTTTCAGATGGTTTTTAATGGTTGGACCCGACGTTGTATCTTCAGTACAAACACACACCGCTCTTTAAGCTTTGAAATAATTTTGACATTATTTCACTGTTGCTAAAATTTCAATATCCTTTTTTTATGGTTGTTTACACACACACCAACACACACACACACACACACACACACACACACACACACACACACACACACATACTAAAAAGATATACACATATAGAGAGATATCCATTTTTTGCAGGTTTGATGAATGGGTGGGGTGTGACTGTGAATGGGGTGTGGCAGTGAAGAGGGCGTGTCATAAAAGGGGGCGTGGCCTATAAAGAGTGTTCTGCAATGTTGTAGGTCTTTTAGACAATGGAGCTCAGAACCACTAAAAATACAACTTTTTGAAAACTATCTGACTCTGTCTCTGTGGAAGCGGAGCAAATTGTGCAACCGTGTATTATAGTATAATGTCCTCTGTTCACGTGTGTGTATGTGTGGTTTTGTTACAAAAACAACCAACAGCGCCAACTTGTGACCTGGCATACGAACTGCGTCATTTCAAGTGTTTCTACTGTTTCCGTGGAAACACACATCGTTTGCAGAACATTGTTGTGTGAATGCAAAACTTTTCTAAAAAACAAAATCACAAAAATAAATGCATTTTCAAATGAAACATTATGCGAAAAGGGCCTTATTTTAAGGAAGTATTTGCTGCACAGTTGCAGAGTAAAGTCTTGTTGAGGATTATATATAAAGAATAAATGAACGGTTTATACTTTCTCTGAGACTTCTCTGTGTCTCTAATGTTTTGCTGTGTGATTGTTGGGAGCCGTTACAGGACATTATAGCCAAAGCGACTCTATGATAACAGACTGTGAAGCCTTCACTGATATCCAGGGGTGGAAGTAACAAATAACACATCCTGTAATTACTGTATTTGCTCAACTATGTCATTTATTTTCAAGTACAATTTAAACTTTGTAATCAACCATAAGTTGCTTCTGAATTTGCCCTTAATCGGAAAATACTACTCAAATGTTTGTAGCTGATAAGTTTATTGTTTTAACAGATTTTTTATTTATTTTACAAACAGATATTTCTTTATTGTGAGGCATTACTAGTTGAACAGTAGTTGTATTGAAGTAGTGATGTTCTGGAGTCTTGTGGAGATTTCACTCAAGACGAGCGACGTGTCCTCCCTCTCATCAATCCTCATTTCAGTTGTGGATCTCATCTTCATCACACTGTCCCACAAACAATCCCATCCCAGCCAAACGCTTGACTCACGGCTCCACTTTGACCATCTTACAGAGAACCCCCACCCCATCTGAGCGGCCGCGGCCCGCCGAGCACTCCGCTCAGACTGAAAACTCAACCTGTGACATGGAACAGTTGTACCAGTGTATTCGGGGCTGCCTGCTCCGAAAAATGATCGTTTTTCTTTTACAGTCTCACCTCGCTCTCATGACGTGTGTGTGTGTGTGTGTGCGTGCGTGCGTGCGTGCGTGCGTGCGTGCGTGCGTGCGTGCGTGCGTGCGTGCGTGTGTGTCAGATGTGGGAATGTTTCGTCCTTCTGAAGTCATCCTCTTGTTTTCCCTCAGTGGCCAGACACTGCGTTACAACTCAGTTCTCCTCCTCCGAGGTGCAACGCAATCTAGTCATGGTCAAAGAGCCTGACAGGGCTGGAGCCTGTGTGTGTGTGTGTGTGTGTGTGTGTGTGTGTGTGTGTGTGTGTGTGTGTGTGTGTGTGTGTGTGTGTGTGTGTGTATTGCATTGTATTTTCCGGCTTACCTGTGTGTGACTGAATGTGTGTGTGTTTCTG